>NC_082723.1:28068446-28276799 GCF_030144855.1 Hypanus sabinus | reverse complement strand
CACTGACAGAACTCCTCTGGCCCACCCAACCGCACACACAGACAGACCTCCTCTCGCCTACCCAACCACACACACACGGACAGACCTCCTCTCACCCACCCAACAAAGTACACACGGACAGACCTCCTCTCGTGCACCAAACCACGTACACACTGACAGACCTCCTCTCGCCTACCCAACCACACACACACGTACAGACCTCCTCTCACCCCACCCAACCACACACACAAGGACAGACCTCCTCTCACCCACCCAACCACACACACACGTACAGACCTCCTCTCACCCACCCAACCACACACAGAAGGACAGAACTCCTCTCGCCCACCCAACAACACACACACAGACAGACCTCCTCTCACCCACCCAACCACACACACACGGATAGACCTCCTCTCTCCCACCCAACCACACACCACAGACAGACCTCCACTCGCGAACACAACCACACACACATGGACAGACCTCCTCTCGCCCACCCAACCACACACACACGGACAGACCTCCTCTCGCCCACCCAACCACACACACACGGACAGACCTCCTCTCTCCCACCCAACGACACACACACGGACAGACCTCCTCTCGCCCACCCAACCACACACACACTGACAGACCTCCTCTCTCCCACCCAACCACACACACACACAGACCTCCTCTCCCCCACCCAACCACACACACACGGACAGACCTCCTCTCGTCCACCCAACCACACACACACGGACAGACCTCCTCTCGTCCACCCAACCACACACACACGGACAGTCCTCCTCTCGCCCACCCAACCACACACACACGGACAGACCTCCTCTTGCCCACCCAAACACGCACACACGGACAGACCTCCTCTCGCACACCCAACCACACACACACGGACAGACCTCCTCTTGCCCACCCAACCACGCACACACGGACAGACCTCCTCTCGCACACCCAACCACGCACACACGGACAGACCTCCTCTCGCACATCCAACCACACACACACGGACAGACCTCCTCTCGCCCACCCAACCACACACACACGGACAGACCTCCTCTCGCCCACCCAACCACACACACACGGACAGACCTCCTCTTGCCCACCCAACCACGCACACACGGACAGACCTCCTCTCGCACACCCAACCACACACACACTGACAGACCTCCTCTCGCACACCCAACCACACACACACGGACAGACCTCCTCTCGCCCACCCAACCACACACACACGGACAGACCTCCTCGCACCCACCCATCCACGTACACACGGACAGACCTCCTCTCGTACACCCTACCACGTACACACGGACAGACGGCCTCTCGCCCACCTAACAAAGTACACACGGACAGTCCTCCTCTCGCCCACGCAACCGCGCACACATTGACAGACCTCCATTAGTCCATCCAACCACACCCACACGGACAGACCTCCTCTCACCCGCCCAACAAAGTACACACGGACAGACCTCCTCTCGCCCACCCAACCACACACACACGGACAGACCTCCTCTCGCCCACACAACCACACACACACTGACAGACCTCCTCTCGCACACCCAACCACACACACACAGACAGTCCTCCTCTCACCCACACAACCACACACACACTGACAGACCTCCTCTCGCACACCCAACCACACACACACAGACAGACCTCCTCTCACCCACCCAACCACACACACACGGACAGACCTCCTCTCGCCCACACAACCACGCACACATGGACAGACCTCCTCTCGCCCACCCAACCACACACAAACGGACAGACCTCCTCTCGCCCACCCAACCACACACACATGGACAGACCTCCTCTCGCCCACCCAACCACATACACAAGGACAGACCTCCTCTCGCACACCCAACCACGTACACACGGACAGACCTCCTCTCGCCCACCCAACCACGCACACACGGACATTACCTCCTCTCGTAAACCCAACTACGTACACACGGACAGACTTCCTCGCACCCACCCAACCAAGTACACACGGACAGACCACCTCTCGTAAACCCAACCACGGACACACGGACAGACCACCTCTCGTACACCCAACCATCCACACACGGACAGACCTCCTCTCGCTCACCCAACCACACACACACGGACAGACCTCCTCTCGCCCACCCAACGACACACACACACGGACAGACCTCCTCTCGCCCACCCAACCACACACACAAGGACAGACCTCCTCTCGCCCACCCAACCACGTACACACGGACAGACCTCCTCTCACCCACCCAACCACACACACACGGACAGACCTCCTCTCGCCCACCGAACATGGACAGACCTCCTCTCGCCCACCCAAGGACACACACACACGGACAGACCTCCTCTCGCCCACACAACAACACACACACAGACAGACCTCCTATCGCCCACCCAATCAAACACACACGGACAGACCTCCTCTCGCCAACACAACCACGCACACACGGACAGACCAGCTCTCGCCCACCCAACCACACACACACTGACAGTCATCCTCTCGCACAGCCAACAACACACACACAGACAGACCTCCTCTCGCCCACCCAACCACACACACACGGACAGACCTCCTCTCGCCCACCCCAATCAAACACACACGTACAGACGTCCTCTCGCCAACACAACCACGCACACACGGACAGACCTCCTCTCTCCCTCCCAACCACACACACAAGGACAGACCTCCTCTCGCACACCCAACCACACACACACAGACAGACCTCCACTCGCCCACCCAACGACACACACACACGGACAGACCTCCTCTCGCCCACCCAACCACACACACACGGACAGACCTCCTCTCGCCCACCCAACGACACACACACGGACAGACCTCCTCTCACCCACCCAACCACACACACAAGGACAGACCTCCTCTTGCCCACCCAACCACACACACACGGACAGACCTCCTCTCGCCCACCCAACGACACACACACGGACAGACCTCCTCTCACCCACCCAACCACACACACACGGACAGACCTCCTCTCGCCCACCCAACCACACACACACGGACAGACCTCCTCTCGCCCACCCAACGACACACACACGGACAGACCTCCTCTCACCCACCCAACCACACACACACTGACAGACCTCCTCTCGCCAACCCAACCACGTACACATGGACAGACCTCCTCTCGCACACCCAACCACACACACACTGACAGACCTCCTCTCGCCCACCCAACCACACACACACGGACAGACCTCCTCTCGCCCACCCAAACACACACACACTGACAGACCTCCTCTCGCCCACCCAACCACACACACACTGACAGACCTCCTCTCGTCCACACAACCACACACACACTTGCAGACCTCCTCTCGCCCACCCAACTACGTACACATGGACAGACCTCTTCTCGTCCACACAACCACGCACACACGGACAGACCTCCTCGCACCCCACCCAACCAAGTACACACGGACAGAGCACCTCTCGTACACCCCACCACACACACACGGACAGACCTCCTCTCGCCAACACAACCACGCACACACAGACAGACCACCTCTCGCCCACACAACCACACGCACACGGACAGACCTCCTCTCGCCCACACAACCACGCACACACAGACAGACCACCTCTCGCCCACACAACCACACGCACACGGACAGACCTCCTCTCGCCCACACAACCACGCACACACAGACAGACCACCTCTCGCCCACACAACCACACGCACACGGACAGACCTCCTCTCGCCCACACAACCACGCACACACAGACAGACCACCTCTCGCCCACACAACCACACGCACACGGACAGACCTCCTCTCGCCCACACAACCACGCACACATGGACAGAACTCCATTAGTCCATCCAACCACACCCACACGGACAGACCTCCTCTCACCCACCCAACCACACACAGACAGACAGGCCTCCTCACGCCCACCCGATCAAACACACACGGACAGACGTCCTCTCGCCAACACAACCAAGCACACACGGACAGACCACCTCTCGCCCACCCAACCACACACACACGGACAGACCTCCTCTCGCCCACGGAACCATGCACACATGGACAGACCTCCATTAGTCCATCCAACCACACACACACAGACAGACCTCCTCTCACCCACCCAACAAAGTACACACGGACAGACCTCCTCTCGTGCACCAAACCACGTACACACTGACAGAACTCCTCTGGCCCACCCAACCGCACACACAGACAGACCTCCTCTCGCCTACCCAACCACACACACACGGACAGACCTCCTCTCACCCACCCAACAAAGTACACACGGACAGACCTCCTCTCGTGCACCAAACCACGTACACACTGACAGACCTCCTCTCGCCTACCCAACCACACACACACGTACAGACCTCCTCTCACCCACCCAACCACACACACAAGGACAGACCTCCTCTCACCCACCCAACCACACACACACGTACAGACCTCCTCTCACCCACCCAACCACACACAGAAGGACAGAACTCCTCTCGCCCACCCAACAACACACACACAGACAGACCTCCTCTCACCCACCCAACCACACACACACGGATAGACCTCCTCTCTCCCACCCAACCACACACACACTGACAGACCTCCTCTCGTCCACCCAACCACACACAGATGGACAGTCCTCCTCTCACCCACCCAACCACACACACACGGACAGTCCTCCTCTCACCCACCCAACCACACACACAAGGACAGACCACCTCTCACCCACCCAACAACACACACACACGGACAGACCTCCTCTCGTTCACCCGAACCACACACGCACGGACAGACCTCCTCTCGCCCACCCAAACACACACACACGGACAGTCCTCCTCACACCCACCCCACCACGTACACACGGACAGACCTCCTCTCGCCCACCCAACCACACACACAAGGACAGACCTCCTCTCGCCCACCCAACCACACACACAAGGACAGACCTCCTCTCGCCCACCCAAACACACACACAAGGACAGACCTCCTCTCGCCCACCCAAACACACGGCACACGGACAGACCTCCTCACACCCACCCAACCACACACACACCGGACAGACCTCCTCTCTCCCACCCAACCACACACACAAGGACAGACCTCCTCTCGCCCACCCAAACACACACACACGGACAGACCTCCTCACACCCACCCCACCACGTACACACGGACAGACCTCCTCTCACCCACCCAAACACACACACACGGACAGACCTCCTCACACCCACCCAACCACACACACACGGACAGACCTCCTCTCTCCCACCCAACCACACACACAAGGACAGACCTCCTCTCGCCCACCCCAAACACACACACACGGACAGACCTCCTCACACCCACCCCACCACGTACACACGGACACACCTCCTCTCACCCACCCAACCACACACACACGGACAGACCTCCTCTCACCCACCCAACCACACACACACGGATAGACCTCCTCACGCCCACCAAACCAGACACACACTGACAGACCTCCTCTCGCACACCCAACCACACACACACTGACAGACCTCCTCTCGCCCACCCAACTACGTACACATGGACAGACCTCTTCTCGTCCACACAACCACGCACACACGGACAGACCTCCTCGGACCCACCCAACCAAGTACACACGGACAGACCCTCCTCTCGCCCACCGAACCACACACACACGGACAGACCTCCTCTCGCCCACCCAACCACACACACACGGACAGACCTCCTCTCGTTCACCCAACCACACACACAACGGACAGACCTCCTCTCTCCCACCCAACCACACACACACGGACAGTCCTCCTCTCGCCCACGCAACCATGCACACATGGACAGACCTCCATTAGTCCATCCAACCACACACACACAGACAGACCTCCTCTCACCCACCCAACAAAGTAGACACGGACAGACCTCCTCTCTCCCACCCAACCACACACACACTGACACACCTCCTCTCGCCAACCCAACCACACACACAGACAGACCTCCTCTCTACCACCCAACCACACACACACGGACAGACCTCCTCTCGCCCTGACAACCACGCACACACGGACAGACCTCCTCTCGTCCACCCAACCACACACACACGGATAGACCTCCTCTCTCCCAACCAACCACGTACACACGGACAGACCTCCTCTCGTCCACCCAACCACACACACACGGACAGACCTCCTCTCGCCCACCCAACCACACACACACGGACAGACCTCCTCGCACCCACCCAACCAATTACACACGGACAGACTTCCTCTCGTACACCCTACCACGTACACACGGACAGACGGCCTCTCGCCCACCTAACAAAGTAAACATGGACAGTCCTCCTCTCGCCCACGCAACCGCGCACACATTGACAGACCTTCATTAGTCCACCCAACCACACCCACACGGACAGACCTCCTCTCACCCACCCAACAAAGTACACACGGACAGACCTCCTCTCGCCCACCCAACCACACACACACGGACAGTCCTCCTCTCGCCCACACAACAACACACACACGGACAGACCTCCTCTCACCCACCCAACCACACACACAAGGACAGACCTCTTCTCGTCCACACAACCACGCACACACGGACAGACCTCCTCGCACCCACCCAACCAAGTACACACGGACAGAGCACCTCTCGTACACCCTACCACACACACACGGACAGACCTCCTCTCGCCAACACAACCACGCACACACAGACAGACCACCTCTCGCCCACACAACCACACGCACACGGACAGACCTCCTCTCGCCCACACAACCACGCACACATGGACAGACCTCCTCTCGCCCACCCAACCACACACAAACGGACAGACCTCCTCTTGCCCACCCAACCACACACACATGGACAGACCTCCTCTCGCCCACCCAACCACATACACAAGGACAGACCTCCTCTCGCACACCCAACCACGTACACACGGACAGACCTCCTCTCGCCCACCCAACCACGCACACACGGACATTACCTCCTCTCGTAAACCCAACTACGTACACACGGACAGACTTCCTCGCACCCACCCAACCAAGTACACACGGACAGACCACCTCTCGTAAACCCAACCACGGACACACGGACAGACCACCTCTCGCCCACACAACCACGCACACATGGACAGAACTCCATTAGTCCATCCAACCACACCCACACAGACAGACCTCCTCTCACCCACCCAACCACACACAGACAGACAGGCCTCCTCACGCCCACCCGATCAAACACACACGGACAGACGTCCTCTTCGCCAACACAACCAAGCACACACGGACAGACCACCTCTCGCCCACCCAACCACACACACACGGACAGACCTCCTCTCGCCCACGGAACCATGCACACATGGACAGACCTCCATTAGTCCATCCAACCACACACACACAGACAGACCTCCTCTCACCCACCCAACAAAGTACACACGGACAGACCTCCTCTCGTGCACCAAACCACGTACACACTGACAGAACTCCTCTGGCCCACCCAACCGCACACACAGACAGACCTCCTCTCGCCTACCCAACCACACACACACGGACAGACCTCCTCTCACCCACCCAACAAAGTACACACGGACAGTCCTCCTCTCGTGCACCAAACCACGTACACACTGACAGACCTCCTCTCGCCTACCCAACCACACACACACGTACAGACCTCCTCTCACCCACCCAACCACACACACAAGGACAGACCTCCTCTCACCCCACCCAACCACACACACACGTACAGACCTCCTCTCACCCACCCAACCACACACAGAAGGACAGAACTCCTCTCGCCCACCCAACAACACACACACAGACAGACCTCCTCTCACCCACCCAACCACACACACACGGATAGACCTCCTCTCTCCCACCCAACCACACACACACTGACAGACCTCCTCTCGTCCACCCAACCACACACAGATGGACAGTCCTCCTCTCACCCACCCAACCACACACACACGGACAGTCCTCCTCTCACCCACCCAACCACACACACAAGGACAGACCACCTCTTGCCCACCCAACCACACACACACTGACAGACCTCCTCTCACCCACCCAACAACACACACACGGACAGACCTCCTCTCGTTCACCGAACCACACACGCACGGACAGACCTCCTCTCGCCCACCCAAACACACACACACGGACAGTCCTCCTCACACCCACCCCACCACGTACACACGGACAGACCTCCTCTCGCCCACCCAACCACACACACAAGGACAGACCTCCTCTCGCCCACCCAACCACACACACAAGGACAGACCTCCTCTCGCCCACCCAAACACACACACAAGGACAGACCTCCTCTCGCCCCACCCAAACACACGCACACGGACAGACCTCCTCACACCCACCCAACCACACACACACGGACAGACCTCCTCTCTCCCACCCAACCACACACACAAGGACAGACCTCCTCTCGCCCACCCAAACACACACACACGGACAGACCTCCTCACACCCACCCCACCACGTACACACGGACAGACCTCCTCTCACCCACCCAAACACACACACACGGACAGACCTCCTCACACCCACCCCAACCACACACACACGGACAGACCTCCTCTCTCCCACCCAACCACACACACAAGGACAGACCTCCTCTCGCCCACCCAAACACACACACACGGACAGACCTCCTCACACCCACCCCACCACGTACACACGGACACACCTCCTCTCACCCACCCAACCACACACACACGGACAGACCTCCTCTCACCCACCCAACCACACACACACGGATAGACCTCCTCACGCCCACCAAACCAGACACACACTGACAGACCTCCTCTCGCACACCAACCACACACACACTGACAGACCTCCTCTCGCCCACCCAACTACGTACACATGGACAGACCTCTTCTCGTCCACACAACCACGCACACACGGACAGACCTCCTCGGACCCACCCAACCAAGTACACACGGACAGACCTCCTCTCGCCCACCGAACCACACACACACGGACAGACCTCCTCTCGCCCACCCAACCACACACACACGGACAGACCTCCTCTCGTTCACCCAACCACACACACACGGACAGACCTCCTCTCGCCCACACAACCACGCACACATGGACAGACCTCCTCTCTCCCACCCAACCACACACACACGGACAGTCCTCCTCTCGCCCACGCAACCATGCACACATGGACAGACCTCCATTAGTCCATCCAACCACACACACACAGACAGACCTCCTCTCACCCACCCAACAAAGTAGACACGGACAGACCTCCTCTCGCCCACCCAACCACACACACATGGACAGACCTCCTCTCTCCCACCCAACCACACACACACTGACACACCTCCTCTCGCCAACCCAACCACACACACAGACAGACCTCCTCTCTACCACCCAACCACACACACACGGACAGACCTCCTCTCGCCCTGACAACCACGCACACACGGACAGACCTCCTCTCTCCCAACCAACCACGTACGCACGGACAGACCTCCTCTCGTCCACCCAACCACACACACACGGACAGACCTCCTCTCGTCCACCCAACCACACACACACGGACAGACCTCCTCGCACCCACCCAACCAATTACACACGGACAGACTTCCTCTCGTACACCCTACCACGTACACACGGACAGACGGCCTCTCGCCCACCTAACAAAGTAAACATGGACAGTCCTCCTCTCGCCCACGCAACCGCGCACACATTGACAGACCTTCATTAGTCCACCCAACCACACCCACACGGACAGACCTCCTCTCACCCACCCAACAAAGTACACACGGACAGACCTCCTCTCGCCCACCCAACCACACACACACGGACAGTCCTCCTCTCGCCCACACAACAACACACACACGGACAGACCTCCTCTCACCCACCCAACCACACACACAAGGACAGACCTCCTCTCGCCCACCCAACCACACACACACGGACAGACCTCCTCTCGCCCACCCAACCACACACACACGGACAGACCGCCTCTCTCCCACCCAACCACACACACACGGACAGACCTCCTCTCACCAACCCAACCACACACACACGCACAGTCCTCCTCTCGCCCACGCAACCATGCACACATGGACAGACCTCCATTAGTCCATCCAACCACACACACACGGACAGACCTCCTCTCTCCCACCCAACCACACACACACGGACAGACCTCCTCACTCCCACCCAACCACACACACACTTGCAGACCTCCTCTCGTTCACCCAACCACACACACACTGACAGACCTCCTCTCGCCCTCCCAACCACACACACACGGACAGACCTCCTCTCGCCCACCCAACCACACACACACGGACAGACCTCCTCTCGTCCACCCAACAAAGTACACACGGACAGACCTCCTCTCGCCCACCCAACCACACACACACGGACAGACCTCCATTAGTCCATCCAACCACACACACACAGACAGACCTCCTCTCACCCACCCAACAAAGTACACACGGACAGACCTCCTCTCGCCCACCCAACCACTCACACACAGACAGACCTCCTCTCGTCCACCCAACCACACACACACGGATAGACCTCCTCTCTCCCAACCAACCACGTACACACGGACAGACGTCCTCTCGTCCACCCAACCACACACACACGGACAGACCTCCTCTCGCCCACCCAACCACACACACACGGACAGACCTCCTCTCGCCCACACAAACACACACACACGGACAGACCTCCTCTCGCCCACCCAACCACACACACACGGACAGACCTCCTCGCACCCACCCAACCAATTACACACGGACAGACCTCCTCTCGTACACCCTACCACGTACACACGGACAGACGGCCTCTCGCCCACCTAACAAAGTACACATGGACAGTCCTCCTCTCGCCCACGCAACCGCGCAAACATTGACAGACCTCCATTAGTCCATCCAACCACACCCACACGGACAGACCTCCTCTCACCCACCCAACAAAGTACACACGGACAGACCTCCTCTCGCCCACCCAACAAAGTACACACGGACAGACCTCCTCTTGCCCACCCAACCACACAGACACGGACAGACCTCCTCTCACCCACCCAACAAAGTACACACGGACTGACCTCCTCTCGCCCACCCAACCACACACACACGGACAGACCTCCTCTCGCCCACCCAACCACACACACACGGACAGACCTCCTCTCGCCCACCCAACCACACACACACTGACAGACCTCCTCTCGCCAACCCAACCACACACACACTGACAGACCTCCTCTCACCAACCCAACCACACACACACGCACAGTCCTCCTCTCGCCCACGCAACCATGCACACATGGACAGACCTCCATTAGTCCATCCAACCACACACACACAGACAGACCTCCTCTCCCCCACCCAACAAAGTACACACGGACAGACCTCCTCTCGTGCACCAAACCACGTACACACTGACAGAACTCCTCTGGCCCACCCAACCGCACACACAGACAGGCGTCCTCTCGCCTACCCAACCACACACACACGGACAGACCTCCTCTCACCCACCCAACAAAGTACACACGGACAGACCTCCTCTCGTGCACCAAACCACGTACACACTGACAGAACTCCACTGGCCCACCCAACCGCACACACAGACAGACCTCCTCTCGCCTACCCAACCACACACACACGGAGAGACCTCCTCTCACCCACCCAACAAAGTACACACGGACAGACCTCCTCTCGTGCACCAAACCACGTACACACAGACAGACCTCCTCTCTCCCACCCAACCACACACACAAGGACAGACCTCCTCTCGCCCACCCAACCACACACACACGTACAGACCTCCTCTCACCCACCCAACCACACACACAAGGACAGACCTCCTCTCGCCCACCCAACCACACACACACGGACAGACCTCCTCTCTCCCACCCAACCACACACACACGGATAGACCTCCTCTCTCCCACCCAACCACACACACACTGACAGACCTCCTCTCACCCATCCAACCACACACACACGGACAGTCCTCCTCTCACCCACCCAACCACACACACAAGGACAGACCACCTCTTGCCCACCCAACCACACACACACTGACAGACCTCCTCTCACCCACCCAACAACACACACACGGACAGACCTCCTCTCGTTCACCGAACCACACA
The DNA here is from genome assembly GCF_030144855.1 of Hypanus sabinus. NCBI lineage: Eukaryota > Metazoa > Chordata > Chondrichthyes > Myliobatiformes > Dasyatidae > Hypanus > Hypanus sabinus. Next base: position 28,264,721 of record NC_082723.1, on the reverse strand, counting down.
CACACGGACAGACCTCCTCTCACCCACCCAAACACACACACACGGACCGACCTCCTCTCGCCCACCCAACCACACACACACGTACCGACCTCCTCTCGCCCACCCAACAACACACACACAGACAGATTTCCTCTAGCCCACCCAACCACACACACACGGACCGACCTCCTCTCGCCCACCCAACCACGCACACACGGACCGACCTCCTCTCGCCCACCCAAACACACACACACGGACAGACCTCCTCACACCCACCCCACCACGTACACACGGACAGACCTGCTCTCGCCCACCCAACAACACACACAAAGACAGAACTCCTCTCGCTCACACAACCACACACACACGGACAGACCTCCTCTCTCCCACCCAACCACACACACAAGGACAGACCTCCTCTCGCCCACACAAACACACACACACGGACAGACCTCCTCTCGCCCACCCAACCACACACACAAGGACAGACCTCCTCTCTCCCACCCAACCACACACACAAGGACAGACCTCCTCTCTCCCACCCAAACACACACACACGGACAGACCTCCTCTCTCCCACCCAACCACACACACAAGGACAGACCTCCTCTCTCCCACCCAACCACACACACACTGACAGACCTCCTCTCGCCTACCCAACCACACACACACGGACAGCCCTCCTCTCGCCCACCCAACCACACACACACGGACAGACCTCCTCTCGTCCAGCCAACCACACACACACGGACAGACCTCCTCTCGCCAACACAACCACGCACAGACGGACAGACCTCCTATCGCCCACCCAACTACGTACACATGGACAGACCTCTTCTCGTCCACCCAACCACGCACACACGGACAGACCTCCTCGGACCCACCCAACCAAGTACACACATACAGAGCACCTCTCGTACACCCAACCACGCACACACGGACAGACCTCCTCTCGCCCACCGAACCACACACACACGGACAGACCTCCTCTCACCCACCCAACCACGCACACACGGACAGACCTCCTCTCGCCCACACAACCACGCACACACGGACAGACCTCCTCTCGCCCACACAACCATGCACACACGGACAGACCGCCTCTCGCCCACCCAACCACACACACACGGACAGACCTCCTCTCGCCCACCAAACCACGCACACACGGACAGACCGCCTCTCGCCCACCCAACCACACACACACTGACAGACCTCCTCTCGCCCACCCAACCACGTACACATGGACAGACCTCCTCGGACCCACCCAACCAAGTACACACGGACAGAGCACCTCTCGTACACCCAACCACGCACACACGGACAGACCTCCTCTCGCCCAACGAACCACACACACACGGATAGACCTCCTCTCGCCCACCAAACCACACACACACGGACAGACCTCCTCTCGTTCACCCAACCACACACACACGGACAGACCTCCTCTCGCCCACACAACCACGCACAGACGGACAGACCTCCTCTCGCCCACCCAAACACACACACACGGACAGACCTCCTCTCTCCCACCCAACAACACACACACGGACAGACCTCCTCTCGCCCACCCAACCACACACACGGACAGACCTCCTCTCGCCCACCCAACCACACACACACGGACAGACCTCCTCTCACCCACCCAACAAAGTACACACGGACTGACCTCCTCTCGCCCACCCAACCACACACACACGGACAGACCTCCTCTCGCCCACCCAACCACACACACACGGACAGACCTCCTCTCGCCCACCCAACCACACACACACTGACAGACCTCCTCTCGCCAACCCAACCACACACACACTGACAGACCTCCTCTCACCAACCCAACCACACACACACGCACAGTCCTCCTCTCGCCCACGCAACCATGCACACATGGACAGACCTCCATTAGTCCATCCAACCACACACACACAGACAGACCTCCTCTCCCCCACCCAACAAAGTACACACGGACAGACCTCCTCTCGTGCACCAAACCACGTACACACTGACAGAACTCCTCTGGCCCACCCAACCGCACACACAGACAGACCTCCTCTCGCCTACCCAACCACACACACACGGAGAGACCTCCTCTCACCCACCCAACAAAGTACACACGGACAGACCTCCTCTCGTGCACCAAACCACGTACACACAGACAGACCTCCTCTCTCCCACCCAACCACACACACAAGGACAGACCTCCTCTCGCCCACCCAACCAGACACACACGTACAGACCTCCTCTCACCCACCCAACCACACACACAAGGACAGACCTCCTCTCGCCCACCCAACCACACACACACGGACAGACCTCCTCTCTCCACCCAACCACACACACACGGATAGACCTCCTCTCTCCCACCCAACCACACACACACTGACAGACCTCCTCTCACCCACCCAACCACACACACACGGACAGTCCTCCTCTCACCCACCCAACCACACACACAAGGACAGACCACCTCTTGCCCACCCAACCACACACACACTGACAGACCTCCTCTCACCCACCCAACAACACACACACGGACAGACCTCCTCTCGTTCACCGAACCACACACACACGGACAGACCTCCTCTCACCCACCCAAACACACACACACGGACCGACCTCCTCTCGCCCACCCAACCACACACACACGTACCGACCTCCTCTCGCCTACCCAACAACACACACACAGACAGATTTCCTCTAGCCCACCCAACCACACACACACGGACCGACCTCCTCTCGCCCACCCAACCACGCACACACGGACCGACCTCCTCTCGCCCACCCAAACACACACACACGGACAGACCTCCTCACACCCACCCCACCACGTACACACGGACAGACCTCCTCTCGCCCACCCAACAACACACACAAGGACAGAACTCCTCTCGCTCACACAACCACACACACACGGACAGACCTCCTCTCTCCCACCCAACCACACACACAAGGACAGACCTCCTCTCGCCCACACAAACACACACACACGGACAGACCTCCTCACACCCACCCCACCACGTACACACGGACAGACCTCCTCTCGCCCACCCAACCACACACACAAGGACAGACCTCCTCTCTCCCACCCAACCACACACACAAGGACAGACCTCCTCTCTCCCACCCAAACACACACACACGGACAGACCTCCTCTCTCCCACCCAACCACACACACAAGGACAGACCTCCTCTCTCCCACCCAACCACACACACACTGACAGACCTCCTCTCGCCTACCCAACCACACACACACGGACAGAACTCCTCTCGCCCACCCAACCACACACACACGGACAGACCTCCTCTCGTCCAGCCAACCACACACACACGGACAGACCTCCTCTCGCCAACACAACCACGCACAGACGGACAGACCTCCTATCGCCCACCCAACTACGTACACATGGACAGACCTCTTCTCGTCCACCCAACCACGCACACACGGACAGACCTCCTCGGACCCACCCAACCAAGTACACACGGACAGAGCACCTCTCGTACACCCAACCACGCACACACGGACAGACCTCCTCTCGCCCACCGAACCACACACACACGGACAGACCTCCTCTCACCCACCCAACCACGCACACACGGACAGACCTCCTCTCGCCCACACAACCACGCACACACGGACAGACCTCCTCTCGCCCACACAACCATGCACACACGGACAGACCGCCTCTCGCCCACCCAACCACACACACACGGACAGACCTCCTCTCGCCCACCAAACCACGCACACACGGACAGACCGCCTCTCGCCCACCCAACCACACACACACTGACAGACCTCCTCTCGCCCACCCAACCACGTACACATGGACAGACCTCCTCGGACCCACCCAACCAAGTACACACGGACAGAGCACCTCTCGTACACCCAACCACGCACACACGGACAGACCTCCTCTCGCCCAACGAACCACACACACACGGATAGACCTCCTCTCGCCCACCAAACCACACACACACGGACAGACCTCCTCTCGTTCACCCAACCACACACACACGGACAGACCTCCTCTCGCCCACACAACCACGCACAGACGGACAGACCTCCTCTCGCCCACCCAAACACACACACACGGACAGACCTCCTCTCTCCCACCCAACAACACACACACGGACAGACCTCCTCTCGCCCACCCAACCACACACACGGACAGACCTCCTCTCGCCCACCCAAACACACACACACGGACAGACCTCCTCTCGTCCACCCAACCACACACACACGGACAGACTTCCTCTTGCCGACCCAACCACACACACACGGACAGACCTCCTCTCTCCCACCCAACCACACACACACGGACAGACCTCCTCTCTCCCACCCAACCACACACAGACGGACAGACCTCCTCTCACCCACCCAACAAAGTACACACGGACAGACCTCCTCTTGCCCAACCAACCACGCACGCACGTACATACCTCCTCTTGCCCACCCAACCACGCACACACGGACAGACCTCCTCTTGCCCACCCAACCACGCACACACTGACAGACCTCCTCTCACCCACACAACAACACACACACGGACAGACCTCCTCTCGTTCACCCAACCACACACACACGGACAGACCTCCTCTCGCCCACCCAACAACACACACACGGACAGACCTCCTCTCGCCCACCCAACCACACACACTGACAGACCTCCTCACACCCACCCAAACACACACACACGGACCGACCTCCTCTCGCCCACCCAACCACACACACACGTACCGACCTCCTCTCGCCTACCCAACAACACACACACAGACAGATTTCCTCTAGCCCACCCAACCACACACACACGGACCGACCTCCTCTCGCCCACCCAACCACGCACACACGGACCGACCTCCTCTCGCCCACCCAAACACACACACACGGACAGACCTCCTCACACCCACCCCACCACGTACACACGGACAGACCTCCTCTCGCCCACCCAACAACACACACAAGGACAGAACTCCTCTCGCTCACACAACCACACACACACGGACAGACCTCCTCTCTCCCACCCAACCACACACACAAGGACAGACCTCCTCTCGCCCACACAAACACACACACACGGACAGACCTCCTCACACCCACCCCACCACGTACACACGGACAGACCTCCTCTCGCCCACCCAACCACACACACAAGGACAGACCTCCTCTCTCCCACCCAACCACACACACAAGGACAGACCTCCTCTCTCCCACCCAAACACACACACACGGACAGACCTCCTCTCTCCCACCCAACCACACACACAAGGACAGACCTCCTCTCTCCCACCCAACCACACACACACTGACAGACCTCCTCTCGCCTACCCAACCACACACACACGGACAGAACTCCTCTCGCCCACCCAACCACACACACACGGACAGACCTCCTCTCGTCCAGCCAACCACACACACACGGACAGACCTCCTCTCGCCAACACAACCACGCACAGACGGACAGACCTCCTATCGCCCACCCAACTACGTACACATGGACAGACCTCTTCTCGTCCACCCAACCACGCACACACGGACAGACCTCCTCGGACCCACCCAACCAAGTACACACGGACAGAGCACCTCTCGTACACCCAACCACGCACACACGGACAGACCTCCTCTCGCCCACCGAACCACACACACACGGACAGACCTCCTCTCACCCACCCAACCACGCACACACGGACAGACCTCCTCTCGCCCACACAACCACGCACACACGGACAGACCTCCTCTCGCCCACACAACCATGCACACACGGACAGACCGCCTCTCGCCCACCCAACCACACACACACGGACAGACCTCCTCTCGCCCACCAAACCACGCACACACGGACAGACCGCCTCTCGCCCACCCAACCACACACACACTGACAGACCTCCTCTCGCCCACCCAACCACGTACACATGGACAGACCTCCTCGGACCCACCCAACCAAGTACACACGGACAGAGCACCTCTCGTACACCCAACCACGCACACACGGACAGACCTCCTCTCGCCCAACGAACCACACACACACGGATAGACCTCCTCTCGCCCACCAAACCACACACACACGGACAGACCTCCTCTCGTTCACCCAACCACACACACACGGACAGACCTCCTCTCGCCCACACAACCACGCACAGACGGACAGACCTCCTCTCGCCCACCCAAACACACACACACGGACAGACCTCCTCTCTCCCACCCAACAACACACACACGGACAGACCTCCTCTCGCCCACCCAACCACACACACGGACAGACCTCCTCTCGCCCACCCAAACACACACACACGGACAGACCTCCTCTCGTCCACCCAACCACACACACACGGACAGACTTCCTCTTGCCGACCCAACCACACACACACGGACAGACCTCCTCTCTCCCACCCAACCACACACACACGGACAGACCTCCTCTCTCCCACCCAACCACACACAGACGGACAGACCTCCTCTCACCCACCCAACAAAGTACACACGGACAGACCTCCTCTTGCCCAACCAACCACGCACGCACGTACATACCTCCTCTTGCCCACCCAACCACGCACACACGGACAGACCTCCTCTTGCCCACCCAACCACGCACACACTGACAGACCTCCTCTCACCCACACAACAACACACACACGGACAGACCTCCTCTCGTTCACCCAACCACACACACACGGACAGACCTCCTCTCGCCCACCCAACAACACACACACGGACAGACCTCCTCTCGCCCACCCAACCACACACACTGACAGACCTCCTCACACCCACCCAACCACACACACACGGACAGACCTCCTCTCGCCCACCCAACCACACACACATGGACAGACCTCCTCACACCCACCCCACCACGTACACACGGACAGACCTCCTCACACCCACCCCACCACGTACACACGGACAGACCTCCTCTCGCCCACACAACCACACACACACGGACAGACCTCCTCTCGCCCACACAACCACACACACACGGACAGACCTCCTCTCTCCCACCCAACCAGACACACACGGACAGACCTCCTCTCTCCCACCCAACCAGACACACACGGACAGACCTCCTCTCTCCCACCCAACCAGACACACACGGACAGACCTCCTCTCTCCCACACAACCACACACACACGGACAGACCTCCTCTCGCCCACACAACCACACACACACGGACAGACCTCCTCTCGCCCACACAACCACACACACACGGACAGACCTCCTCTCTCCCACCCAACCAGACACACACGGACAGACCTCCTCTCTCCCACCGAACCAGACACACACGGACAGACCTCCTCTCTCCCACCCAACCAGACAAACACGGACAGACCTCCTCTCTCCCACCCAACCAGACACACACGGACAGACCTCCTCTCTCCCACCCAACCAGACACACACGGACAGACCTCCTCTCTCCCACCCAACCAGACACACACAGACAGACCTCCTCTCTCCCACCCAACCAGACACACACGGACAGACCTACTCTCTCCCACCCAACCACACACACACTGACAGACCTCCTCTCGTTCACCGAACCACACACACACGGACAGACCTCCTCTCACCCACCCAAACACACACACACGGACCGACCTCCTCTCGCCCACCCAACCACACACACACGTACCGACCTCCTCTCGCCCACCCAACAACACACACACAGACAGATTTCCTCTAGCCCACCCAACCACACACACACGGACCGACCTCCTCTCGCCCACCCAACCACGCACACACGGACCGACCTCCTCTCGCCCACCCAAACACACACACACGGACAGACCTCCTCACACCCACCCCACCACGTACACACGGACAGACCTCCTCTCGCCCACCCAACCACACACACAAGGACAGACCTCCTCTCGCTCACACAACCACACACACACGGACAGACCTCCTCTCTCCCACCCAACCACACACACAAGGACAGACCTCCTCTCGCCCACCCAAACACACACACACGGACAGACCTCCTCACACCCACCCCACCACGTACACACGGACAGACCTCCTCTCGCCCACCCAACCACACACACAAGGACAGACCTCCTCTCTCCCACCCAACCACACACACAAGGACAGACCTCCTCTCTCCCACCCAAACACACACACACGGACAGACCTCCTCTCTTCCACCCAACCACACACACAAGGACAGACCTCCTCTCTCCCACCCAACCACACACACACTGACAGACCTCCTCTCGCCCACCCAACCACACACACACGGACAGACCTCCTCTCGCCCACCCAACCACACACACACGGACAGACCTCCTCTCGTCCAGCCAACCACACACACACGGACAGACTTCCTCTCGCCAACACAACCACGCACAGACGGACAGACCTCCTCTCGCCCACCCAACTACGTACACATGGACAGACCTCTTCTCGTCCACACAACCACGCACACACGGACAGACCTCCTCGGACCCACCCAACCAAGTACACACGGACAGAGCACCTCTCGTACACCCAACCACGCACACACGGACAGACCTCCTCTCGCCCACCGAACCACACACACACGGACAGACCTCCTCTCGCCCACCCAACCACGCACACACGGACAGACCTCCTCTAGCCCACACAACCACGCACACACGGACAGACCTCCTCTCGCCCACACAACCATGCACACACGGACAGACCGCCTCTCGCCCACCCAACCACACACACACGGACAGACCTCCTCTCGCCCACCAAACCACGCACACACGGACAGACCGCCTCTCGCCCACCCAACCACACACACACTGACAGACCTCCTCTCGCCCACCCAACCACGTACACATGGACAGACCTCCTCGGACCCACCCAACCAAGTACACACGGACAGAGCACCTCTCGTACACCCAACCACGCACACACGGACAGACCTCCTCTCGCCCACCGAACCACACACACACGGATAGACCTCCTCTCACCCACCCAACCACACACACACGTACAGACCTCCTCTCGTTCACCCAACCACACACACACGGACAGACCTCCTCTCGCCCACACAACCAAGTACACACGGACAGACCTCCTCTCGCCCACCCAACCACACACACACGGACAGACCTCCTCTCGTTCACCCAACCACACACAAACGGACAGACCTCCTCTCGCCCACACAACCACGCACAGACGGACAGACCTCCTCTCGCCCACCCAAACACACACACACGGACAGACCTCCTCTCTCCCACCCAACAACACACACACGGACAGACCTCCTCTCGCCCACCTAACCACACACACGGACAGACCTCCTCTCGCCCACCCAAACACACACACACGGACAGACCTTCTCTCGTCCACCCAACCACACACACACGGACAGACTTCCTCTTGCCGACCCAACCACACACACACGGACAGACCTCCTCTCTCCCACCCAACCACACACACACGGACAGACCTCCTCTCTCCCACCCAACCACACACAGACGGACAGACCTCCTCTCACCCACCCAACAAAGTACACACGGACAGACCTCCTCTTGCCCAACCAACCACGCACGCACGTACATACCTCCTCTTGCCCACCCAACCACGCACACACGGACAGACCTCCTCTTGCCCACACAACCACGCACACACTGACAGCCCTCCTCTCACCCACCCAACAACACACACACGGACAGACCTCCTCTCGTTCACCCAACCACACACACACGGACAGACCTCCTCTCGCCCACCCAACAACACACACACGGACAGACCTCCTCTCGCCCACCCAACCACACACACTGACAGACCTCCTCACACCCACCCAACCACACACACACGGACAGACCTCCTCTCGCCCACACAACCACGCACACACGGACAGACCTCCTCTCGCCCACACAACCATGCACACACGGACAGACCGCCTCTCGCCCACCCAACCACACACACACGGACAGACCTCCTCTCGCCCACCAAACCACGCACACACGGACAGACCGCCTCTCGCCCACCCAACCACACACACACTGACAGACCTCCTCTCTCCCACCCAACCAGACACACACGGACAGACCTCCTCTCTCCCACCCAACCAGACACACACGGACAGACCTCCTCTCTCCCACCCAACCAGACACACACGGACAGACCTCCTCTCTCCCACCCAACCAGACACACACGGACAGACCTCCTCTCTCCCACCCAACCAGACACACACGGACAGACCTCCTCTCTCCCACCCAACCAGACACACACGGACAGACCTCCTCTCTCCCACCCAACCACACACACACTGACAGACCTCCTCTCACCCACCCAACCACACACACACGGACAGACCTCCTCTCGCCCACCCAACCACACACACACGGACAGACCTCCTCTCGCCCACCCAACGACACACACACACGGACAGACCTCCTCTCTCCCACACAACCACACACACACGGACAGACCTCCTCTCTCCCACCCAAACACACACACACGGACAGACCTCCTCTCTCCCACCCAACCACACACACAAGGACAGACCTCCTCTCTCCCACCCAACCACACACACACTGACAGACCTCCTCTCGCCCACCCAACCACACACACACGGACAGACCTCCTCTCGCCCACCCAACCACACACACACGGACAGACCTCCTCTCGTCCAGCCAACCACACACACACGGACAGACCTCCTCTCGCCAACACAACCACGCACAGACGGACAGACCTCCTCTCGCCCACCCAACTACGTACACATGGACAGACCTCTTCTCGTCCACACAACCACGCACACACGGACAGACCTCCTCGGACCCACCCAACCAAGTACACACGGACAGAGCACCTCTCGTACACCCAACCACGCACACACGGACAGACCTCCTCTCGCCCACCGAACCACACACACACGGACAGACCTCCTCTCGCCCACCCAACCACGCACACACGGACAGACCTCCTCTCGCCCACACAACCACGCACACACGGACAGACCTCCTCTCGCCCACACAACCATGCACACACGGACAGACCGCCTGTCGCCCACCCAACCACACACACACGGACAGACCTCCTCTCACCCACCAAACCACGCACACACGGACAGACCGCCTCTCGCCCACCCAACCACACACACACTGACAGACCTCCTCTCTCCCACCCAACCAGACACACACGGACAGACCTCCTCTCTCCCACCCAACCAGACACACACGGACAGACCTCCTCTCTCCCACCCAACCAGACACACACGGACAGACCTCCTCTCTCCCACCCAACCAGACACACACGGACAGACCTCCTCTCTCCCACCCAACCAGACACACACGGACAGACCTCCTCTCTCCCACCCAACCAGACACACACGGACAGACCTCCTCTCTCCCACCCAACCACACACACACTGACAGACCTCCTCTCACCCACCCAACCACACACACACGGACAGACCTCCTCTCGCCCACCCAACCACACACACACTGACAGACCTCCTCTCGCCCACCCAACGACACACACACACGGACAGACCTCCTCTCTCCCACACAACCACACACACACGGACAGACCTCCTCACACCCACACCACCACGTACACACGGACAGACCTCCTCTCGCCCACCCAACCACACACACAAGGACAGACCTCCTCTCGCTCACACAACCACACACACACGGACAGACCTCCTCTCTCCCACCCAACCACACACACAAGGACAGACCTCCTCTCGCCCACCCAAACACACACACACGGACAGACCTCCTCACACCCACCCCACCACGTACACACGGACAGACCTCCTCTCGCCCACCCAACCACACACACAAGGACAGACCTCCTCTCTCCCACCCAACCACACACACAAGGACAGACCTCCTCTCTCCCACCCAAACACACACACACGGACAGACCTCCTCTCTCCCACCCAACCACACACACAAGGACAGACCTCCTCTCTCCCACCCAACCACACACACACTGACAGACCTCCTCTCGCCCACCCAACCACACACACACGGACAGACCTCCTCTCGCCCACCCAACCACACACACACGGACAGACCTCCTCTCGTCCAGCCAACCACACACACACGGACAGACCTCCTCTCGCCAACACAACCACGCACAGACGGACAGACCTCCTCTCGCCCACCCAACTACGTACACATGGACAGACCTCTTCTCGTCCACACAACCACGCACACACGGACAGACCTCCTCGGACCCACCCAACCAAGTACACACGGACAGAGCACCTCTCGTACACCCAACCACGCACACACGGACAGACCTCCTCTCGCCCACCGAACCACACACACACGGACAGACCTCCTCTCGCCCACCCAACCACGCACACACGGACAGACCTCCTCTCGCCCACACAACCACGCACACACGGACAGACCTCCTCTCGCCCACACAACCATGCACACACGGACAGACCGCCTCTCGCCCACCCAACCACACACACACGGACAGACCTCCTCTCGCCCACCAAACCACGCACACACGGACAGACCGCCTCTCGCCCACCCAACCACACACACACTGACAGACCTCCTCTCTCCCACCCAACCAGACACACACGGACAGACCTCCTCTCTCCCACCCAACCAGACACACACGGACAGACCTCCTCTCTCCCACCCAACCAGACACACACGGACAGACCTCCTCTCTCCCACCCAACCAGACACACACGGACAGACCTCCTCTCTCCCACCCAACCAGACACACACGGACAGACCTCCTCTCTCCCACCCAACCAGACACACACGGACAGACCTCCTCTCTCCCACCCAACCACACACACACTGACAGACCTCCTCTCACCCACCCAACCACACACACACGGACAGACCTCCTCTCGCCCACCCAACCACACACACACGGACAGACCTCCTCTCGCCCACCCAACGACACACACACACGGACAGACCTCCTCTCTCCCACACAACCACACACACACGGACAGACCTCCTCTCGCCCACACAACCACACACACACAGACAGACCTCCTCTCGCCCACCCAAACACACACACACGGACAGACCTCCTCTTGCCCAACCAACCACGCACGCACGTACATACCTCCTCTTGCCGACCCAACCACACACACACGGACAGACCTCCTCTCTCCCACCCAACCACACACACACGGACAGACCTCCTCTCGCCCACCCAACCACACACACATGGACAGACCTCCTCTCGCCCACACAACCACACACACTGACAGACCTCCTCACACCCACCCCACCACGTACACACGGACTGACCTCCTCTCACCCACCCCACCACGTACACACGGACAGACCTCCTCACACCCACCCCACCACGTACACATGGACAGACCTCCTCTCGCCCACCCAACCACACACACACGGACAGACCTCCTCTCGCCCACACAACCACACACACACGGACAGACCTCCTCTCGCCCACACAACCACACACACACGGACAGACCTCCTCTCGCCCACACAACCACACACACACGGACAGACCTCCTCTCTCCCACCCAACCAGACACACACGGACAGACCTCCTCTCTCCCACCCAACCAGACACACACGGACAGACCTCCTCTCTCCCACCCAACCAGACACACACGGACAGACCTCCTCTCTCCCACACAACCACACACACACGGACAGACCTCCTCTCGCCCACACAACCACACACACACGGACAGACCTCCTCTCGCCCACACAACCACACACACACGGACAGACCTCCTCTCTCCCACCCAACCAGACACACACGGACAGACCTCCTCTCTCCCACCCAACCAGACACACACGGACAGACCTCCTCTCTCCCACCCAACCAGACACACACGGACAGACCTCCTCTCTCCCACCCAACCAGACACACACGGACAGACCTCCTCTCTCCCACCCAACCAGACACACACGGACAGACCTCCTCTCTCCCACCCAACCAGACACACACGGACAGACCTCCTCTCTCCCACCCAACCAGACACACACGGACAGACCTCCTCTCTCCCACCCAACCACACACACACTGACAGACCTCCTCTCACCCACCCAACCGCACACACACGGACAGACCTCCTCTCGCCCACCCAACCACACACACACGGACAGACCTCCTCTCGCCCACCCAACGACACACACACACGGACAGACCTCCTCTCTCCCACACAACCACACACACACGGACAGACCTCCTCTCGCCCACACAACCACACACACACGGACAGACCTCCTCTCGCCCACCCAAACACACACACACGGACAGACCTCCTCTTGCCCAACCAACCACGCACGCACGTACATACCTCCTCTTGCCCACCCAACCACGCACACACGGACAGACCTCCTCTTGCCCACCCAACCACGCACACACGGACAGACCTCCTCTTGCCCACCCAACCACACACACACGGACCGTCCTCCTCTCGCCCACACAACCACACACACATGGACAGACTTCCTCTCTCCCACACAACCACTCACACACGGACAGACCTCCTCTCACCCACCCAACCACACACACACAGACTGACCTCCTCTCGCCCACCCAACCACACACACACGGACAGACCTCCTCTCTGTGGATGCCTCGGTTATTGGTTTTGGTCCATGGCATAAAACGGATGGGGTCCCCTGGTTTAGACAGGTGTTGGCCAATTGTCGAACTAGCTGAGGTAGACATGTTGTTCTGCATGGACTGGATGGGCCAATGGTCCTGTCTCTGTGCCACGGAGCTCTGTGACTCATCTCTGGGATGTGGGAGGAATGTGGGGCATCCGGCTAAACCCTCTCAGTCAGAGTGAGAACGTGGAAACTCCACACGCACAGTGCCCAGAGTCTGGATCGAACCTGGAGTGTCAGATCTTGAGTAACTTTATTTTCCTTATTCATTTAGAGATACAACCTGGATTAGGCCTCTACAAACCTTTGAGCTGTACCACCCACAACCTACTGATTGAACTCCAGCCTAATCACAGGACAAGCACCAATTAACCTACTAACTGGTACATCTTTGGACTGTGTGAGGATACCCAAGTGTTCATGTGGAGTTTGTACAGATGACATTGAAAGTGAACTCTGAAGGCCGATACCATGAGTTGTGACAGCACTGTGCTGACCACTACGTTACCGTGGCACCCTTTACTGGTGACAGCATGTTGCTGCTTCGCAAAGCTCAGAGATTCTTGGCAGACTACCTCTGACATCCACCCTATACGTTCATCCAATCACATTAAAATGATGCCAAGTGTAGCTGGTAGATACCTCCAGGTTCACTGGGTTCCTACACCACCAGCTTCAGGAACAGTTATTACCCCTGAACCGTCAGGCTCCTGAATCAATCACCAAAATTCTGAACTGATTCCGCAACCTACAGACTCACTTTCAAGGACTCTTTACAACTCAGATTCTCAGAACTGTAAACACAAGAGAATCTGAGAATGCTGGAAATGCGGAGTAACGCACAGAAAATGCTGCAGGAACTCAACAGGTCAGGCAGCATCTGTGGAAAGCAGCTTCCATCATCAGAAGTCCTCTCCACCTAGCACATGCTCCTTTCTCGCTGTTGCCGTCAGGTAAAAGGTACAAGAGCTTCAGGACTCGCATCACCAGGTCCAAGAACAGTTACTACCTTCAACCATCAGGCTCCTGAACAAAGAGGGATAACTACACATAACTTGCCCATCCATTGAGATGTCCCCACAACCAATGATATCACTTTAAGGACTCTTTATTATTCGATTTCATTTCTTGTAATTTATTGCTATTTATTTTCGTATATTTGCATTTGCACAATTTGTTGCCTCATGCACTCTGGTTGATCTTTCATTGTTCCTGTTGCAGTTGCTATTCTATATAATTGCTGAATATGCTCGGAGGAAAATGAATCTCAGAATTGTATATAGAGACATATATGTGCTCTGAAAATATAATTTACTTTGAACTTTAAACTTCGGAAAGGAATAAAGAGTCAACATTTCGGGTCCGATGAAGCATTTGACCCAAAGTATCAACTGTTTATTCTCTCCATAGATTCTGCCTGACCTACTGAGTTCTTGCAGTGTTGAATATGTTTACTCGACAGAGTTCCTCCAGTGTTGACTGTGGGTACTCGACAGAGTTCCTCCAGTGTTGACTGTGGGTACTCGACAGAGTTCCTCCAGTGTTGACTGTGGGTACTCGACAGAGTTCCTCCAGTGTTGACTGTGGGTACTCGACAGAGTTCCTCCAGTGTTGACTGTGGGTACTCGACAGAGTTCCTCCAGTGTTGACTGTGGGTACTCGACAGAGTTCCTCCAGTGTTGACTGTGGGTACTCGACAGAGTTCCTCCAGTGTTGACTGTGGGTACTCGACAGAGTTCCTCCAGCGTTGACTGTGTGTACTCGACAGAGTTCCTCCGGTGTTGACTGTGTGTACCCGACAAAGTTCCTCCAGTGTTGACTGTGGGTACTCGACAGAGTTCCTCCAGTGTTGACTGTGGGTACTCGACAGAGTTCCTCCAGCGTTGACTGTGTGTACTCGACAGAGTTCCTCCGGTGTTGACTGTGTGTACCCGACAAAGTTCCTCCAGCGTTGACTGTGTGTACTCGACAGAGTTCCTCCAGTGTTGACTGTGTGTACCCGACAAAGTTCCTCCAGTGTTGACTGTGTTTACTCGACAGAGTTCCTCCAGTGTTGACTGTGGGTACTCGACAGAGTTCCTCGGGTGTTGACTGTGGGTACTCGACAGAGTTCCTCCAGCGTTGACCGTGTTTACTCGACAGAGTTCCTCCAGTGTTGACTGTGGGTACTCGACAGAGTTCCTCCAGTGTTGACTGTGGGTACTCGACAGAGTTCCTCCGGTGTTGACTGTGGGTACTCGACAGAGTTCCTCCAGTGTTGACTGTGTGTACTCGACAGAGTTCCTCCAGTGTTGACCGTGTTTACTCGACAGAGTTCCTCCAGTGTTGACTGTGGGTACTCGACAGAGTTCCTCCAGTGTTTACTGTGGGTACTCGACAGAGTTCCTCCAGTGTTGACTGTGGGTACTCGACAGAGTTCCTCCAGTGTTGACTGTGGGTACTCGACAGAGTTCCTACAGTGTTGACTGTGGGTACTCGACAGAGTTCCTCCAGTGTTGACTGTGGGTACTCGACAGAGTTCCTCCAGTGTTGACTGTGTGTACTCGTCAGAGTTCCTCCGGTGTTGACTGTGTGTACCCGACAAAGTTCCTCCAGTGTTGACTGTGGGTACTCGACAGAGTTCCTCCAGTGTTGACTGTGGGTACTCGACAGAGTTCCTCCGGTGTTGACTGTGGGTACTCGACAGAGTTCCTCCAGTGTTGACTGTGTGTACTCGACAGAGTTCCTCCAGCGTTGACCGTGTTTACTCGACAGAGTTCCTCCAGTGTTGACTGTGGGTACTCGACAGAGTTCCTCCAGTGTTGACTGTGGGTACTCGACAGAGTTCCTACAGTGTTGACTGTGGGTACTCGACAGAGTTCCTCCAGTGTTGACTGTGGGTACTCGACAGAGTTCCTCCAGTGTTGACTGTGTGTACTCGACAGAGTTCCTCCGGTGTTGACTGTGTGTACCCGACAAAGTTCCTCCAGTGTTGACTGTGGGTACTCGACAGAGTTCCTCCAGTGTTGACTGTGGGTACTCGACAGAGTTCCTCCGGTGTTGACTGTGGGTACTCGACAGAGTTCCTCCAGTGTTGACTGTGTGTACTCGACAGAGTTCCTCCAGCGTTGACCGTGTTTACTCGACAGAGTTCCTCCAGTGTTGACTGTGGGTACTCGACAGAGTTCCTCCAGTGTTGACTGTGGGTACTCGACAGAGTTCCTACAGTGTTGACTGTGGGTACTCGACAGAGTTCCTCCAGTGTTGACTGTGGGTACTCGACAGAGTTCCTCCAGTGTTGACTGTGTGTACTCGACAGAGTTCCTCCGGTGTTGACTGTGTGTACCCGACAAAGTTCCTCCAGTGTTGACTGTGGGTACTCGACAGAGTTCCTCCAGTGTTGACTGTGGGTACTCGACAGAGTTCCTCCGGTGTTGACTGTGGGTACTCGACAGAGTTCCTCCAGTGTTGACTGTGTGTACTCGACAGAGTTCCTCCAGCGTTGACCGTGTTTACTCGACAGAGTTCCTCCAGTGTTGACTGTGGGTACTCGACAGAGTTCCTCCAGTGTTTACTGTGGGTACTCGACAGAGTTCCTCCAGTGTTGACTGTGGGTACTCGACAGAGTTCCTCCGGTGTTTACTGTGGGTACTCGACAGAGATCCTCCAGTGTTGACTGTGGGTACTCGACAGAGTTCCTCCAGTGTTGACTGTGGGTACTCGACAGAGTTCCTCGGGTGTTGACTGTCTGTACTCGACAGAGTTCCTCCAGTGTTGACCGTGGGTACTCGACAGAGTTCCTCCAGTGTTGACTGTGTGTACCCGACAGAGTTCCTCCAGTGTTGACTGTGGGTACTCGACAGAGTTCCTCCAGTGTTGACTGTGGGTACTCGACAGAGTTCCTCCAGAGTTGACTGTGGGTACTCGACAGAGTTCCTCCGGTGTTTACTGTGGGTACTCGACAGAGTTCCACCGGTGTTGACTGTGGGTACTCGACAGCGTTCCTCCAGTGTTGACTGTGTGTACTCGACAGAGTTCCTCCAGTGTTGACTGTGGGTACTCGACAGAGTTCCTCCAGTGTTGACTGTGTTTACTCGACAGAGTTCCTCCGGAGTTTACTGTGGGTACTCGACAGAGTTCCTCCGGAGTTTACTGTGGGTACTCGACAGAGTTCCTCCAGTGTTGACTGTGGGTACTCAACAGAGTTCCTCCAGTGTTGACTGTGGATACTCGACAGAGTTCCTCCAGTGTTTACTGTGGGTACTCGACAGAGTTCCTCCGGTGTTGACTGTGGGTACTCGACAGAGTTCCTCCAGCGTTGACTGTGTGTACTCGACAGTTCCTCCAGTGTTGACTATGGGTACTCGACAGAGTTCCTCCGGTGATGACTGTGGGTACTCGACAGAGTTCCTCCGGTGTTGACTGTGTGTACTCAACAGAGTTCCTCCAGTGTTGACTGTGTTTACTCGACAGAGTTCCTCCGGTGTTGACTGTGGGTACTCGACAGAGTTCCTCCGGTGTTGACTGTGTGTACTCAACAGAGTTCCTCCAGTGTTGACTGTGTGTACTCGACAGAGTTCCTCCAGTGTTGACTGTGTGTACTCGACAGAGTTCCTCCGGTGTTGACTGTGTGTGCTCGACAGAGTTCCTCCATTGTTGACTGTGGGTACTCGACAGCGTTCCTCCGGTGTTGACTGTGGGTACTCGACAGAGTTCCTCCAGTGTTGACTGTGGGTACTCGACAGAGTTCCTCCAGTGTTGACTGTGTTTACTCGACAGAGTTCCTCCAGCGTTGACTGTGTTTACTCGACAGAGTTCCTCCAGTGTTGACTGTGGGTACTCGACAGAGTTCCTCCAGTGTTGACTGTGGGTACTCGACAGAGTTCCTCCAGTGTTGACTGTGGGTACTCGACAGAGTTCCTCCAGTGTTGACTGAGTGTACTCGGCAGAGTTCCTCCAGTGTTGACTGTGTGTACCCGACAGAGTTCCTCCAGTGTTGACTGAGTGTACTTGACAGAGTTCCTCCGGTGTTTACTGTGGGTACTCGACAGAGTTCCTCCAGCGTTGACTGTGTGTACTCGACAGTTCCTCCAGTGTTGACTATGGGTACTCGACAGAGTTCCTCCGGTGTTGACTGTGGGTACTCGACAGAGTTCCTCCGGTGTTGACTGTGTGTACTCAACAGAGTTCCTCCAGTGTTGACTGTGTTTACTCGACAGAGTTCCTCCGGTGTTGACTGTGGGTACTCGACAGAGTTCCTCCGGTGTTGACTGTGTGTACTCAACAGAGTTCCTCCAGTGTTGACTGTGTGTACTCGACAGAGTTCCTCCAGTGTTGACTGTGTGTACTCGACAGAGTTCCTCCGGTGTTGACTGTGTGTGCTCGACAGAGTTCCTCCATTGTTGACTGAGGGTACTCGACAGCGTTCCTCCGGTGTTGACTGTGGGTACTCGACAGAGTTCCTCCAGTGTTGACTGTGGGTACTCGACAGAGTTCCTCCAGTGTTGACTGTGTTTACTCGACAGAGTTCCTCCAGCGTTGACTGTGTTTACTCGACAGAGTTCCTCCAGTGTTGACTGTGGGTACTCGACAGAGTTCCTCCAGTGTTGACTGTGGGTACTCGACAGAGTTCCTCCAGTGTTGACTGTGGGTACTCGACAGAGTTCCTCCAGTGTTGACTGAGTGTACTCGGCAGAGTTCCTCCAGTGTTGACTGTGGGTACTCGACAGAGTTCCTCCAGTGTTGACTGTGTGTACTCGACAGAGTTCTTCCGGTGTTGACTGTGGGTACTCGACAGAGTTCCTCCGGTGTTGACTGTGGGTACTCGACAGAGTTCCTCCATTGTTGACTGTGGGTACTCGACAGAGTTCCTCCAGTGTTGACTGAGTGTACTCGGCAGAGTTCCTCCAGTGTTGACTGTGGGTACTCGACAGAGTTCCTCCGGTGTTTACTGTGTGTACTCGACAGAGTTCCTCCAGTGTTGACTGTGGGTACTCGACAAAGTTCCTCCAGTGTTGACTGAGTGTACTCGGCAGAGTTCCTCCGGTGTTGACTGTGGGTACTCGACAGAGTTCCTCCAGTGTTGACTGAGTGTACACGACAGAGTTCCTCCAGTGTTGACTGTGTGTACTCGACAGAGTTCTTCCGGTGTTGACTGTGGGTACTCGACAGAGTTCCTCCAGTGTTGACTGAGTGTACTCGGCAGAGTTCCTCCGGTGTTGACAGTGGGTACTCGACAGAGTTCCTCCAGTGTTGACTGAGTGTACTCGACAGAGTTCCTCCAGTGTTGACTGTGTGTACTCGACAGAGTTCCTCCAGTGTTGACTGTGTGTACTCGACAGAGTTCCTCCAGTGTTGACTGTGTTTACTCGACAGAGTTCCTCCTGTGATTACTGTGGGTACTCGACAGAGTTCCTCCAGTGTTGACTGTGTGTACTCGACAGAGTTCCTCCAGTGTTGACTGTGGGTACTCGACAGAGTTCCTCCGGTGTTGACTGTGTGTACACGACAGAGTTCCTCCAGTGTTGACTGTGGGTACTCGACAGAGTTCCTCCGGTGTTGACTGTGTGTACTCGACAGCGTTCCTCCAGTGTTGACTGTGGGTACTCGACAGAGTTCCTCCAGTGTTGACTGTGTGTACTCGACAGAGTTCCTCTGGTGTTGACTGTGGGTACTCTACAGAGTTCCTCCGGTGTTGACTGTGTGTACTCGACAGAGTTCCTCCAGTGTTGACTGAGTGTACTCGACAGAGTTCCTCCGGTGTTTACTGTGGGTACTCGACAGCGTTCCTCCGGTGTTGACTGTGGGTACTCGACAGAGTTCCTCCGGTGTTGACTGTGGGTACTCGACAGAGTTCCTCCAGTGTTGACTGTGGGTACACGACAGAGTTCCTCCAGTGTTGACTGTGGGTACTCGACAGAGTTCCTCCAGTGTTGACTGTGGGTACTCGACAGAGTTCCTCCAGTGTTGACTGTGTTTACTCGACAGAGTTCCTCCGGTGTTTACTGAGGATACTCGACAGAGTTCCTCCAGTGTTGACTGTGGGTACTCGACAGAGTTCCTCCAGTGTTGACTGTGTGTACTCGACAGAGTTCCTCCGGTGTTTACTGTGGGTACTCGACAGTTCCTCCAGTGTTGACTGTGGGTACTCGACAGAGTTCCTCCGGTATTGACTGTGGGTACTCGACAGAGTTCCTCCAGTGTTGACTGTGGGTACTCGACAGAGTTCCTCCGGTGTTGACTGTGTGTACTCGACAGAGTTCCTCCAGTGTTGACTGTGGGTACTCGACAGAGTTCCTCCAGTGTTGACTGTGTGTACTCGACAGCGTTCCTCCGGTGTTGACTGTGGATACTCGACAGTTCCTCCAGTGTTGACTGTGGGTACTCGACAGAGTTCCTCCAGAGTTGACTGTGGGTACTCGACAGAGTTCCTCCGGTGTTGACTGTGGGTACTCGACAGAGTTCCTCCAGTGTTGACTGTGGGTACTCGACAGAGTTCCTCGGGTGTTGACTGTGTGTACTCGACAGAATTCCTCCAGTGTTGACTGTGGGTACTCGACAGAGTTCCTCCAGTGTTGACTGTGGGTACTCGACAGAGTTCCTCCAGTGTTGACTGTGTTTACTCGACAGAGTTCCTCCAGCGTTGACTGTGTTTACTCGACAGAGTTCCTCCAGTGTTGACTGTGGGTACTCGACAGAGTTCCTCCAGTGTTGACTGTGGGTACTCGACAGAGTTCCTCCAGTGTTGACTGTGGGTACTCGACAGAGTTCCTCCAGTGTTGACTGAGTGTACTCGGCAGAGTTCCTCCAGTGTTGACTGTGGGTACTCGACAGAGTTCCTCCAGTGTTGACTGTGTGTACTCGACAGAGTTCTTCCGGTGTTGACTGTGGGTACTCGACAGAGTTCCTCCGGTGTTGACTGTGGGTACTCGACAGAGTTCCTCCATTGTTGACTGTGGGTACTCGACAGAGTTCCTCCAGTGTTGACTGAGTGTACTCGGCAGAGTTCCTCCAGTGTTGACTGTGGGTACTCGACAGAGTTCCTCCGGTGTTTACTGTGTGTACTCGACAGAGTTCCTCCAGTGTTGACTGTGGGTACTCGACAAAGTTCCTCCAGTGTTGACTGAGTGTACTCGGCAGAGTTCCTCCGGTGTTGACTGTGGGTACTCGACAGAGTTCCTCCAGTGTTGACTGAGTGTACACGACAGAGTTCCTCCAGTGTTGACTGTGTGTACTCGACAGAGTTCTTCCGGTGTTGACTGTGGGTACTCGACAGAGTTCCTCCAGTGTTGACTGAGTGTACTCGGCAGAGTTCCTCCGGTGTTGACAGTGGGTACTCGACAGAGTTCCTCCAGTGTTGACTGAGTGTACTCGACAGAGTTCCTCCAGTGTTGACTGTGTGTACTCGACAGAGTTCCTCCAGTGTTGACTGTGTGTACTCGACAGAGTTCCTCCAGTGTTGACTGTGTTTACTCGACAGAGTTCCTCCTGTGATTACTGTGGGTACTCGACAGAGTTCCTCCAGTGTTGACTGTGTGTACTCGACAGAGTTCCTCCAGTGTTGACTGTGGGTACTCGACAGAGTTCCTCCGGTGTTGACTGTGTGTACACGACAGAGTTCCTCCAGTGTTGACTGTGGGTACTCGACAGAGTTCCTCCGGTGTTGACTGTGTGTACTCGACAGCGTTCCTCCAGTGTTGACTGTGGGTACTCGACAGAGTTCCTCCAGTGTTGACTGTGTGTACTCGACAGAGTTCCTCTGGTGTTGACTGTGGGTACTCTACAGAGTTCCTCCGGTGTTGACTGTGTGTACTCGACAGAGTTCCTCCAGTGTTGACTGAGTGTACTCGACAGAGTTCCTCCGGTGTTTACTGTGGGTACTCGACAGCGTTCCTCCGGTGTTGACTGTGGGTACTCGACAGAGTTCCTCCGGTGTTGACTGTGGGTACTCGACAGAGTTCCTCCAGTGTTGACTGTGGGTACACGACAGAGTTCCTCCAGTGTTGACTGTGGGTACTCGACAGAGTTCCTCCAGTGTTGACTGTGGGTACTCGACAGAGTTCCTCCAGTGTTGACTGTGTTTACTCGACAGAGTTCCTCCGGTGTTTACTGAGGATACTCGACAGAGTTCCTCCAGTGTTGACTGTGGGTACTCGACAGAGTTCCTCCAGTGTTGACTGTGTGTACTCGACAGAGTTCCTCCGGTGTTTACTGTGGGTACTCGACAGTTCCTCCAGTGTTGACTGTGGGTACTCGACAGAGTTCCTCCGGTATTGACTGTGGGTACTCGACAGAGTTCCTCCAGTGTTGACTGTGGGTACTCGACAGAGTTCCTCTGGTGTTGACTGTGTGTACTCGACAGAGTTCCTCCAGTGTTGACTGTGGGTACTCGACAGAGTTCCTCCAGTGTTGACTGTGTGTACTCGACAGCGTTCCTCCGGTGTTGACTGTGGATACTCGACAGTTCCTCCAGTGTTGACTGTGGGTACTCGACAGAGTTCCTCCAGAGTTGACTGTGGGTACTCGACAGAGTTCCTCCGGTGTTGACTGTGGGTACTCGACAGAGTTCCTCCAGTGTTGACTGTGGGTACTCGACAGAGTTCCTCGGGTGTTGACTGTGTGTACTCGACAGAGTTCCTCCAGTGTTGACTGTGTGTACTCGACAGAGTTCCTCCAGTGTTGACTATGTTTACTCGACAGCGTTCCTCCAGTGTTGACTGTGGGTACTCGACAGAGTTCCTCCAGTGTTGACTGAGTGTACTCGGCAGAGTTCCTCCAGTGTTGACTATGTTTACTCGACAGCGTTCCTCCAGTGTTGACTGTGGGTACTCGACAGAGTTCCTCCAGTGTTGACTGTGGGTACTCAACAGTTCCTCCAGTGTTGACTGTGGGTACTCGACAGAGTTCCTCTGGTGTTGACTGTGGGTACTCGACAGAGTTCCTCCAGTGTTGACTGTGTTTACTCGACAGAGTTCCTCCAGTGTTGACTGTGGGTACTCAACAGTTCCTCCAGTGTTGACTGTGGGTACTCGACAGAGTTCCTCTGGTGTTGACTGTGGGTACTCAACAGAGTTCCTCCAGTGTTGACTGTGTTTACTCGACAGAGTTCCTCCAGTGTTGACTGTGGGTACTCAACAGTTCCTCCAGTGTTGACTGTGGGTACTCGACAGAGTTCCTCTGGTGTTGACTGTGGGTACTCGACAGAGTTCCTCCGGTGTTGACTGTGTGTACTGGACAGAGTTCCTCCAGTGTTGACTGTGTGTACTCGACAGAGTTCCTCCGGTGTTGACTGAGTGTACTCGACAGAGTTCCTCCATTGTTGACTGTGGGTACTCGACAGCGTTCCTCCGGTGTTGACTGTGGGTACTCGACAGAGTTCCTCCAGTGTTGACTGTGGGTACTCGACAGAGTTCCTCCATTGTTGACTGTGGGTACTCGACAGCGTTCCTCCGGTGTTGACTGTGGGTACTCGACAGAGTTCCTCCAGTGTTGACTGTGGGTACTCGACAGAGTTCCTCCTGTGATTACTGTGGGTACTCGACAGAGTTCCTCCGGTGTTGACTGTGTTTACTCGACAGAGTTCCTCCAGTGTTGACCGTGGGTACTCGACAGAGTTCCTCAGGTGTTGACTGTGTGTACTCGACAGAGTTCCTCCGGTGTTGACTGTGTGTACTCGACAGAGTTCCTCAGGTGTTGACTGTGGGTACTCGACAGAGTTCCTCCAGTGTTTACTGTGGGTACTCGACAGAGTTCCTCAGGTGTTGACTGTGTGTACTCGACAGAGTTCCTCAGGTGTTGACTGTGGGTACTCGACAGAGTTCCTCCAGTGTTGACCGTGGGTACTCGACAGAGTTCCTCAGGTGTTGACTGTGTTTACTCGACAGAGTTCCTCCAGCGTTGACTGTGTTTACTCGACAGAGTTCCTCCAGTGTTGACTGTGGGTACTCGACAGAGTTCCTCCAGTGTTGACTGTGGGTACTCGACAGAGTTCCTCCAGTGTTGACCGTGGGTACTCGACAGAGTTCCTCCAGTGTTGACTGTGTTTACTCGACAGAGTTCCTCCAGCGTTGACTGTGTTTACTCGACAGAGTTCCTCCAGTGTTGACTGTGGGTACTCGACAGAGTTCCTCCAGTGTTGACTGTGGGTACTCGACAGAGTTCCTCCAGTGTTGACTGTGGGTACTCGACAGAGTTCCTCCAGTGTTGACTGAGTGTACTCGGCAGAGTTCCTCCAGTGTTGACTGTGGGTACTCGACAGAGTTCCTCCAGTGTTGACTGTGTGTACTCGACAGAGTTCTTCCGGTGTTGACTGTGGGTACTCGACAGAGTTCCTCCGGTGTTGACTGTGGGTACTCGACAGAGTTCCTCCATTGTTGACTGTGGGTACTCGACAGAGTTCCTCCAGTGTTGACTGAGTGTTCTCGGCAGAGTTCCTCCAGTGTTGACTGTGGGTACTCGACAGAGTTCCTCCGGTGTTTACTGTGTGTACTCGACAGAGTTCCTCCAGTGTTGACTGTGGGTACTCGACAAAGTTCCTCCAGTGTTGACTGAGTGTACTCGGCAGAGTTCCTCCGGTGTTGACTGTGGGTACTCGACAGAGTTCCTCCAGTGTTGACTGAGTGTACACGACAGAGTTCCTCCAGTGTTGACTGTGTGTACTCGACAGAGTTCTTCCGGTGTTGACTGTGGGTACTCGACAGAGTTCCTCCAGTGTTGACTGAGTGTACTCGGCAGAGTTCCTCCGGTGTTGACAGTGGGTACTCGACAGAGTTCCTCCAGTGTTGACTGAGTGTACTCGACAGAGTTCCTCCAGTGTTGACTGTGTGTACTCGACAGAGTTCCTCCAGTGTTGACTGTGTGTACTCGACAGAGTTCCTCCAGTGTTGACTGTGTTTACTCGACAGAGTTCCTCCTGTGATTACTGTGGGTACTCGACAGAGTTCCTCCAGTGTTGACTGTGTGTACTCGACAGAGTTCCTCCAGTGTTGACTGTGGGTACTCGACAGAGTTCCACCGGTGTTGACTGTGTGTACACGACAGAGTTCCTCCAGTGTTGACTGTGGGTACTCGATAGAGTTCCTCCGGTGTTGACTGTGTGTACTCGACAGCGTTCCTCCAGTGTTGACTGTGGGTACTCGACAGAGTTCCTCCAGTGTTGACTGTGTGTACTCGACAGAGTTCCTCTGGTGTTGACTGTGGGTACTCTACAGAGTTCCTCCGGTGTTGACTGTGTGTACTCGACAGAGTTCCTCCAGTGTTGACTGAGTGTACTCGACAGAGTTCCTCCGGTGTTTACTGTGGGTACTCGACAGCGTTCCTCCGGTGTTGACTGTGGGTACTCGACAGAGTTCCTCCGGTGTTGACTGTGGGTACTCGACAGAGTTCCTCCAGTGTTGACTGTGGGTACACGACAGAGTTCCTCCAGTGTTGACTGTGGGTACTCGACACAGTTCCTCCAGTGTTGACTGTGGGTACTCGACAGAGTTCCTCCAGTGTTGACTGTGTTTACTCGACAGAGTTCCTCCGGTGTTTACTGAGGATACTCGACAGAGTTCCTCCAGTGTTGACTGTGGGTACTCGACAGAGTTCCTCCAGTGTTGACTGTGTGTACTCGACAGAGTTCCTCCGGTGTTTACTGTGGGTACTCGACAGTTCCTCCAGTGTTGACTGTGGGTACTCGACAGAGTTCCTCCGGTATTGACTGTGGGTACTCGACAGAGTTCCTCCAGTGTTGACTGTGGGTACTCGACAGAGTTCCTCCGGTGTTGACTGTGTGTACTCGACAGAGTTCCTCCAGTGTTGACTGTGGGTACTCGATAGAGTTCCTCCAGTGTTGACTGTGTGTACTCGACAGCGTTCCTCCGGTGTTGACTGTGGATACTCGACAGTTCCTCCAGTGTTGACTGTGGGTACTCGACAGAGTTCCTCCAGAGTTGACTGTGGGTACTCGACAGAGTTCCTCCGGTGTTGACTGTGGGTACTCGACAGAGTTCCTCCAGTGTTGACTGTGGGTACTCGACAGAGTTCCTCGGGTGTTGACTGTGTGTACTCGACAGAGTTCCTCCAGTGTTGACTGTGTGTACTCGACAGAGTTCCTCCAGTGTTGACTATGTTTACTCGACAGCGTTCCTCCAGTGTTGACTGTGGGTACTCGACAGAGTTCCTCCAGTGTTGACTGAGTGTACTCGGCAGAGTTCCTCCGGTGTTGACTGTGGGTACTCGACAGAGTTCCTCCAGTGTTGACTGTGGGTACTCAACAGAGTTCCTCCAGTGTTGACTGTGTTTACTCGACAGAGTTCCTCCAGTGTTGACTGTGGGTACTCAACAGTTCCTCCAGTGTTGACTGTGGGTACTCGACAGAGTTCCTCTGGTGTTGACTGTGGGTACTCGACAGAGTTCCTCCAGTGTTGACTGTGTTTACTCGACAGAGTTCCTCCAGTGTTGACTGTGGGTACTCAACAGTTCCTCCAGTGTTGACTGTGGGTACTCGACAGAGTTCCTCTGGTGTTGACTGTGGGTACTCAACAGAGTTCCTCCAGTGTTGACTGTGTTTACTCGACAGAGTTCCTCCAGTGTTGACTGTGGGTACTCAACAGTTCCTCCAGTGTTGACTGTGGGTACTCGACAGAGTTCCTCTGGTGTTGACTGTGGGTACTCGACAGAGTTCCTCCGGTGTTGACTGTGTGTACTGGACAGAGTTCCTCCAGTGTTGACTGTGTGTACTCGACAGAGTTCCTCCGGTGTTGACTGAGTGTACTCGACAGAGTTCCTCCATTGTTGACTGTGGGTACTCGACAGCGTTCCTCCGGTGTTGACTGTGGGTACTCGACAGAGTTCCTCCAGTGTTGACTGTGGGTACTCGACAGAGTTCCTCCATTGTTGACTGTGGGTACTCGACAGCGTTCCTCCGGTGTTGACTGTGGGTACTCGACAGAGTTCCTCCAGTGTTGACTGTGGGTACTCGACAGAGTTCCTCCTGTGATTACTGTGGGTACTCGACAGAGTTCCTCCGGTGTTGACTGTGTTTACTCGACAGAGTTCCTCCAGTGTTGACCGTGGGTACTCGACAGAGTTCCTCAGGTGTTGACTGTGTGTACTCGACAGAGTTCCTCCGGTGTTGACTGTGTGTACTCGACAGAGTTCCTCAGGTGTTGACTGTGGGTACTCGACAGAGTTCCTCCAGTGTTTACTGTGGGTACTCGACAGAGTTCCTCAGGTGTTGACTGTGTGTACTCGACAGAGTTCCTCAGGTGTTGACTGTGGGTACTCGACAGAGTTCCTCCAGTGTTGACCGTGGGTACTCGACAGAGTTCCTCAGGTGTTGACTGTGTGTACTCGACAGAGTTCCTCCGGTGTTGACTGTGGGTACTCGACAGAGTTCCTCGGGTGTTGACTGTGGGTACTCGACAGAGTTCCTCGGGTGTTGACCGTGTTTACTCGACAGAGTTCCTCCGGTGTTGACTGTGGGTACTCGACAGCATTCCTCCAGTGTTGACTGTGGGTACTCGACAGAGTTCCTCCAGTGTTGACTGTGTGTACTCGACAGAATTCCTCCAGTGTTGACTGTGTGTACTCGACAGAGTTCCTCCAGCGTTGACTGTGTTTACTCGACAGAGTTCCTCCAGTGTAGTCTGTGGGTACTCGACAGAGTTCCTCCAGTGTTGACTGTGTGTACTCGACAGAGTTCCTCCAGTGTTGACTGTGTGTACTCGACAGAGTTCCTCCAGCGTTGACTGTGTTTACTCGACAGAGTTCCTCAGGTGTTGACTGTGGGTACTCGACAGAGTTCCTCCAGTGTTGACTGTGGGTACTCGACAGAGTTCCTCCAGTGTTGACTGTGTGTACTCGACAGAGTTCCTCCAGTGTTGACTGTGGGTACTCGACAGAGTTCCTCCAGTGTTGACTGTGTGTACTCGACAGAGTTCTTCCGGTGTTGACTGTGGGTACTCGACAGAGTTCCTCCAGTGTTGACTGAGTGTACTCGGCAGAGTTCCTCCGGTGTTGACTGTGGGTACTCGACAGAGTTCCTCCAGTGTTGACTGAGTGTACTCGACAGAGTTCCTCCAGTGTTGACTGTGGGTACTCGACAGCGTTCCTCCGGTGTTGACTGTGGGTACTCGACAGAGTTCCTCCAGTGTTGACTGTGGGTACTCGACAGAGTTCCTCCAGTGTTGACTATGTTTACTCGACAGAGTTCCTCCAGTGTTGACTGAGTGTACTCGACAGAGTTCCTCAGGTGTTGACTGTGTGTACTCGACAGAGTTCCTCCAGTGTTGACTGTGTGTACTCGACAGAATTCCTCCAGTGTTGACTGTGCTTACTCGACAGAATTCCTCCAGTGTTGACTGTGGGTACTCGACAGAGTTCCTCCAGTGTTGACTGTGTGTACTCGACAGAATTCCTCCATTGTTGACTGTGTTTACTCGACAGAGTTCCTCCAGTGTTGACTGTGTGTACTCGACAGAGTTCCTCCAGTGTTGACTGTGGGTACTCGACAGAGTTCCTCCGGTGTTGACTGTAGGTACTCGACAGAGTTCCTCCAGTGTTGACTGTGTGTACTCGACAGAGTTCCTCCAGCGTTGACCGTGTTTACTCGACAGAGTTCCTCCAGTGTTGACTGTGGGTACTCGACAGAGTTCCTCCAGTGTTTACTGTGGGTACTCGACAGAGTTCCTCCAGTGTTGACTGTGGGTACTCGACAGAGTTCCTCCGGTGTTTACTGTGGGTACTCGACAGAGATCCTCCAGTGTTGACTGTGGGTACTCGACAGAGTTCCTCCAGTGTTGACTGTGGGTACTCGACAGAGTTCCTCGGGTGTTGACTGTCTGTACTCGACAGAGTTCCTCCAGTGTTGACCGTGGGTACTCGACAGAGTTCCTCCAGTGTTGACTGTGTGTACCCGACAGAGTTCCTCCAGTGTTGACTGTGGGTACTCGACAGAGTTCCTCCAGTGTTGACTGTGGGTACTCGACAGAGTTCCTCCAGAGTTGACTGTGGGTACTCGACAGAGTTCCTCCGGTGTTTACTGTGGGTACTCGACAGAGTTCCTCCGGTGTTGACTGTGGGTACTCGACAGCGTTCCTCCAGTGTTGACTGTGTGTACTCGACAGAGTTCCTCCAGTGTTGACTGTGGGTACTCGACAGAGTTCCTCCAGTGTTGACTGTGTTTACTCGACAGAGTTCCTCCGGATTTACTGTGGGTACTCGACAGAGTTCCTCCGGAGTTTACTGTGGGTACTCGACAGAGTTCCTCCAGTGTTGACTGTGGGTACTCAACAGAGTTCCTCCAGTGTTGACTGTGGATACTCGACAGAGTTCCTCCAGTGTTTACTGTGGGTACTCGACAGAGTTCCTCCGGTGTTGACTGTGGGTACTCGACAGAGTTCCTCCAGCGTTGACTGTGTGTACTCGACAGTTCCTCCAGTGTTGACTATGGGTACTCGACAGAGTTCCTCCGGTGTTGACTGTGGGTACTCGACAGAGTTCCTCCGGTGTTGACTGTGTGTACTCAACAGAGTTCCTCCAGTGTTGACTGTGTTTACTCGACAGAGTTCCTCCGGTGTTGACTGTGGGTACTCGACAGAGTTCCTCCGGTGTTGACTGTGTGTACTCAACAGAGTTCCTCCAGTGTTGACTGTGTGTACTCGACAGAGTTCCTCCAGTGTTGACTGTGTGTACTCGACAGAGTTCCTCCGGTGTTGACTGTGTGTGCTCGACAGAGTTCCTCCATTGTTGACTGTGGGTACTCGACAGCGTTCCTCCGGTGTTGACTGTGGGTACTCGTCAGAGTTCCTCCAGTGTTGACTGTGGGTACTCGACAGAGTTCCTCCAGTGTTGACTGTGTTTACTCGACAGAGTTCCTCCAGCGTTGACTGTGTTTACTCGACAGAGTTCCTCCAGTGTTGACTGTGGGTACTCGACAGAGTTCCTCCAGTGTTGACTGTGGGTACTCGACAGAGTTCCTCCAGTGTTGACTGTGGGTACTCGACAGAGTTCCTCCAGTGTTGACTGAGTGTACTCGGCAGAGTTCCTCCAGTGTTGACTGTGTGTACCCGACAGAGTTCCTCCAGTGTTGACTGAGTGTACTTGACAGAGTTCCTCCGGTGTTTACTGTGGGTACTCGACAGAGTTCCTCCAGCGTTGACTGTGTGTACTCGACAGTTCCTCCAGTGTTGACTATGGGTACTCGACAGAGTTCCTCCGGTGTTGACTGTGGGTACTCGACAGAGTTCCTCCGGTGTTGACTGTGTGTACTCAACAGAGTTCCTCCAGTGTTGACTGTGTTTACTCGACAGAGTTCCTCCGGTGTTGACTGTGGGTACTCGACAGAGTTCCTCCGGTGTTGACTGTGTGTACTCAACAGAGTTCCTCCAGTGTTGACTGTGTGTACTCGACAGAGTTCCTCCAGTGTTGACTGTGTGTACTCGACAGAGTTCCTCCGGTGTTGACTGTGTGTGCTCGACAGAGTTCCTCCATTGTTGACTGTGGGTACTCGACAGCGTTCCTCCGGTGTTGACTGTGGGTACTCGACAGAGTTCCTCCAGTGTTGACTGTGGGTACTCGACAGAGTTCCTCCAGTGTTGACTGTGTTTACTCGACAGAGTTCCTCCAGCGTTGACTGTGTTTACTCGACAGAGTTCCTCCAGTGTTGACTGTGGGTACTCGACAGAGTTCCTCCAGTGTTGACTGTGGGTACTCGACAGAGTTCCTCCAGTGTTGACTGTGGGTACTCGACAGAGTTCCTCCAGTGTTGACTGAGTGTACCCGGCAGAGTTCCTCCAGTGTTGACTGTGGGTACTCGACAGAGTTCCTCCAGTGTTGACTGTGTGTACTCGACAGAGTTCTTCCGGTGTTGACTGTGGGTACTCGACAGAGTTCCTCCGGTGTTGACTGTGGGTACTCGACAGAGTTCCTCCATTGTTGACTGTGGGTACTCGACAGAGTTCCTCCAGTGTTGACTGAGTGTACTCGGCAGAGTTCCTCCAGTGTTGACTGTGGGTACTCGACAGAGTTCCTCCGGTGTTTACTGTGTGTACTCGACAGAGTTCCTCCAGTGTTGACTGTGGGTACTCGACAAAGTTCCTCCAGTGTTGACTGAGTGTACTCGGCAGAGTTCCTCCGGTGTTGACTGAGTGTACACGACAGAGTTCCTCCAGTGTTGACTGTGTGTACTCGACAGAGTTCTTCCGGTGTTGACTGTGGGTACTCGACAGAGTTCCTCCAGTGTTGACTGAGTGTACTCGGCAGAGTTCCTCCGGTGTTGACAGTGGGTACTCGACAGAGTTCCTCCAGTGTTGACTGAGTGTACTCGACAGAGTTCCTCCAGTGTTGACTGTGTGTACTCGACAGAGTTCCTCCAGTGTTGACTGTGTGTACTCGACAGAGTTCCTCCAGTGTTGACTGTGTTTACTCGACAGAGTTCCTCCTGTGATTACTGTGGGTACTGGACAGAGTTCCTCCAGTGTTGACTGTGTGTACTCGACAGAGTTCCTCCAGTGTTGACTGTGGGTACTCGACAGAGTTCCTCCGGTGTTGACTGTGTGTACACGACAGAGTTCCTCCAGTGTTGACTGTGGGTACTCGACAGAGTTCCTCCGGTGTTGACTGTGTGTACTCGACAGCGTTCCTCCAGTGTTGACTGTGGGTACTCGACAGAGTTCCTCCAGTGTTGACTGTGTGTACTCGACAGAGTTCCTCTGGTGTTGACTGTGGGTACTCTACAGAGTTCCTCCGGTGTTGACTGTGGGTACTCGACAGAGTTCCTCCAGTGTTGACTGAGTGTACTCGACAGAGTTCCTCCGGTGTTTACTGTGGGTACTCGACAGCGTTCCTCCGGTGTTGACTGTGGGTACTCGACAGAGTTCCTCCAGTGTTGACTGTGGGTACTCGACAGAGTTCCTCCAGTGTTGACTGTGGGTACACGACAGAGTTCCTCCAGTGTTGACTGTGGGTACTCGACAGAGTTCCTCCAGTGTTGACTGTGGGTACTCGACAGAGTTCCTCCAGTGTTGACTGTGTTTACTCGACAGAGTTCCTCCGGTGTTTACTGAGGATACTCGACAGAGTTCCTCCAGTGTTGACTGTGGGTACTCGACAGAGTTCCTCCAGTGTTGACTGTGTGTACTCGACAGAGTTCCTCCGGTGTTTACTGTGGGTACTCGACAGTTCCTCCAGTGTTGACTGTGGGTACTCGACAGAGTTCCTCCGGTATTGACTGTGGGTACTCGACAGAGTTCCTCCAGTGTTGACTGTGGGTACTCGACAGAGTTCCTCCGGTGTTGACTGTGTGTACTCGACAGAGTTCCTCCAGTGTTGACTGTGGGTACTCGACAGAGTTCCTCCAGTGTTGACTGTGTGTACTCGACAGCGTTCCTCCGGTGTTGACTGTGGATACTCGACAGTTCCTCCAGTGTTGACTGTGGGTACTCGACAGAGTTCCTCCAGAGTTGACTGTGGGTACTCGACAGAGTTCCTCCGGTGTTGACTGTGGGTACTCGACAGAGTTCCTCCAGTGTTGACTGTGGGTACTCGACAGAGTTCCTCGGGTGTTGACTGTGTGTACTCGACAGAGTTCCTCCAGTGTTGACTGTGTGTACTCGACAGAGTTCCTCCAGTGTTGACTATGTTTACTCGACAGCGTTCCTCCAGTGTTGACTGTGGGTACTCGACAGAGTTCCTCCAGTGTTGACTGAGTGTACTCGGCAGAGTTCCTCCGGTGTTGACTGTGGGTACTCGACAGAGTTCCTCCAGTGTTGACTGTGGGTACTCAACAGAGTTCCTCCAGTGTTGACTGTGTTTACTCGACAGAGTTCCTCCAGTGTTGACTGTGGGTACTCAACAGTTCCTCCAGTGTTGACTGTGGGTACTCGACAGAGTTCCTCTGGTGTTGACTGTGGGTACTCGACAGAGTTCCTCCAGTGTTGACTGTGTTTACTCGACAGAGTTCCTCCAGTGTTGACTGTGGGTACTCAACAGTTCCTCCAGTGTTGACTGTGGGTACTCGACAGAGTTCCTCTGGTGTTGACTGTGGGTACTCAACAGAGTTCCTCCAGTGTTGACTGTGTTTACTCGACAGAGTTCCTCCAGTGTTGACTGTGGGTACTCAACAGTTCCTCCAGTGTTGACTGTGGGTACTCGACAGAGTTCCTCTGGTGTTGACTGTGGGTACTCGACAGAGTTCCTCCAGTGTTGACTGTGGGTACTCGACAGAGTTCCTCCAGTGTTGACTGTGGGTACTCGACAGAGTTCCTCCGGTGTTGACTGTGTGTACTGGACAGAGTTCCTCCAGTGTTGACTGTGTGTACTCGACAGAGTTCCTCCGGTGTTGACTGAGTGTACTCGACAGAGTTCCTCCATTGTTGACTGTGGGTACTCGACAGCGTTCCTCCGGTGTTGACTGTGGGTACTCGACAGAGTTCCTCCAGTGTTGACTGTGGGTACTCGACAGAGTTCCTCCATTGTTGACTGTGGGTACTCGACAGCGTTCCTCCGGTGTTGACTGTGGGTACTCGACAGAGTTCCTCCAGTGTTGACTGTGGGTACTCGACAGAGTTCCTCCTGTGATTACTGTGGGTACTCGACAGAGTTCCTCCGGTGTTGACTGTGTTTACTCGACAGAGTTCCTCCAGTGTTGACCGTGGGTACTCGACAGAGTTCCTCAGGTGTTGACTGTGTGTACTCGACAGAGTTCCTCAGGTGTTGACTGTGGGTACTCGACAGAGTTCCTCCAGTGTTTACTGTGGGTACTCGACAGAGTTCCTCAGGTGTTGACTGTGTGTACTCGACAGAGTTCCTCGGGTGTTGACCGTGTTTACTCGACAGAGTTCCTCCGGTGTTGACTGTGGGTACTCGACAGCGTTCCTCCAGTGTTGACTGTGGGTACTCGACAGAGTTCCTCCAGTGTTGACTGTGTGTACTCGACAGAATTCCTCCAGTGTTGACTGTGTGTACTCGACAGAGTTCCTCCAGCGTTGACTGTGTTTACTCGACAGAGTTCCTCCAGTGTTGTCTGTGGGTACTCGACAGAGTTCCTCCAGTGTTGACTGTGTGTACTCGACAGAGTTCCTCCAGTGTTGACTGTGTGTACTCGACAGAGTTCCTCCAGCGTTGACTGTGTTTACTCGACAGAGTTCCTCAGGTGTTGACTGTGGGTACTCGACAGAGTTCCTCCAGTGTTGACTGTGGGTACTCGACAGAGTTCCTCCAGTGTTGACTGTGTGTACTCGACAGAGTTCCTCCAGTGTTGACTGTGGGTACTCGACAGAGTTCCTCCAGTGTTGACTGTGTGTACTCGACAGAGTTCTTCCGGTGTTGACTGTGGGTACTCGACAGAGTTCCTCCAGTGTTGACTGAGTGTACTCGGCAGAGTTCCTCCGGTGTTGACTGTGGGTACTCGACAGAGTTCCTCCAGTGTTGACTGAGTGTACTCGACAGAGTTCCTCCAGTGTTGACTGTGGGTACTCGACAGCGTTCCTCCGGTGTTGACTGTGGGTACTCGACAGAGTTCCTCCAGTGTTGACTGTGGGTACTCGACAGAGTTCCTCCAGTGTTGACTATGTTTACTCGACAGAGTTCCTCCAGTGTTGACTGAGTGTACTCGACAGAGTTCCTCAGGTGTTGACTGTGTGTACTCGACAGAGTTCCTCCAGTGTTGACTGTGTGTACTCGACAGAATTCCTCCAGTGTTGACTGTGTTTACTCGACAGAATTCCTCCAGTGTTGACTGTGGGTACTCGACAGAGTTCCTCCAGTGTTGACTGTGTGTACTCGACAGAATTCCTCCAGTGTTGACTGTGTTTACTCGACAGAGTTCCTCCAGTGTTGACTGTGTGTACTCGACAGAGTTCCTCCAGTGTTGACTGTGTGTACTCGGCAGAGTTCCTCCGGTGTTGACTGTGTGTATTCCGCAAATACTTCTCCTCACTTGTGTACTTAAACAAGCCGTGACAGATATGGAAAACAGAAAGTCATGTATCAGTGAGGACTGGCACTCAGTCATTTACCAGCTTAACTGTAAGGCCGAGAGATTTTAATGAAGGACAAACAGGTTGGGGCATGTATCTCCCACTCTGTCTTTAAGTCTGGTTTAAATCCTGAATACTTTACCCAACAACACTTGGGAATGAGTGGTTGGATGGGGCTTGCCACCTCCTGAATCCTTATCCTCGAAGTGGCCAAAGTGCCACACCTACCCATTCACCTCCTCCCTCACCTCCAAACAGCTCTGCTCATCCACAAAAAGCAGAATTTCCCAGTGGCCCACTATTCCAATCGCATTCCGAAATGTCTGTCCCTGTCCTCCTCTACTGCCGTGATGAGGCCACTCTCAGGGTGGAGGAGCAACACCTCAAATTCCACCTGGATAGCCTCCAACCTGATGGCACGAACATTGATTCCTCCAACTTCCAGTAATTCATTTCCCCTTCCCCTATTCTTCAATTCTCCACTACGGCCTCTTACCTCTTCTCCTCACCTGCCTATCACCCCTCCTCCCTCCCGTTCTCCCAGTACCCACTCTCTATCCTATTGAATTCCAACTTTTCCAACCCTTTGCCTTCTCCACCTATCGTTTCCCTGTTTTTTACTTCATCCCTCCCTCTCCTACCTACCTACTGGCTGCATCTATTACCTTCTGGCCTATCTAACTCTCCCTCCTCCCACCTTCTTATTCTGGCTTCTTCCCCCCTCCTTCCCAGTCCTGGTGAGGGGTCTCGGCATAAAACGTTGATTGTTAATTCATTTCCACGGATGTTGACTTACTGGAGTTTTTTGAGGATATAACAAGTGCAGTGCGTAGAGAGGAACAGATGAATGTTACTTACTTAGGTTTCCAGAAGGTGTTCGATAAGTTGCCACATAAAAGATTTAACTATAAAATAAGGATGTTGGGGGTGATATATCAGCATGGATAGATGGTTGGTTAACTAATAGAAAGCAGAGAGTTGGGATCCATGGGTGTTTCTCTGGTTGGCAATCAGTGGTGAGGGGAGTGCCTCAGGGGCGGTACTGGGCCCGCAAATGTTCATGATATACATTAATGATCTGGACGAGGGGACTGAGTGTAGTGTATCTTGGTTTGCAGATGATACTATATTGAGTGGAAAAGCAAATTGTGTAGAAGATACGGAGAGTCTGCAGAGAGATATAGATGGGTTATATGAGTGGGCAAGGGCCTGGCAGATGGAGTACAATGTCAGTAAATGTGAGATCATCTACTTTGGAAGGAAAAATAAAAAAAGCAGATTATTATTTAAATAGTAAAAAAAAATGCAGCATGCTGCTGTACAGAGGGACTTGGGAGTGCTTGTGCATGAATCACAGTTGGTTGGTTTGCAGGTGCAGCAGGCCAACAAGAAGGCAAATGGAATGTTGGCCTTCATTGATGGAGGGATTGAATTCAAGAGCAGGGAGGTTATGCTGCAACTGTATAGGGTACTGGTGAGGCCACATCTGGAGTATTGGGTGCAGTTCTGGTTTCCTTACTTGAGGAAGGATATACTGGCTTTGGAGGCAGTGCAGAGGAGGTTCACCAGGTTGATTCCAGAGATGGGGGGATGATTTGACTATGAGGAGAGATTGATTCGCTGGAATTCAGAAAAATGAGAGCTGATGTTATAAAAATATACAAAATTATGAAAGGGATAGATAAGATAGAGGCAGGAAAGTTGTTTCCAGTGGTATATGAGACTAGAACTAAGGGGCATCATCCCTTAAGATTTGGAGGAGTAGATTTAGGATGGAGATGAGTAGGGACTGTTTATCCCAGAGAGTGGTGAATCTGTGGAATTCTCTGCCCAATGAAGCAGTGGAGGCTGCCTCAGTAAATATACTTAAGACAAAGTTGGATAGATTTTTTGCATAGTAGGGGAATTAATGGTTATGGGGAAAAGGCAGGTGGGTGGAGATGAGTCCATGGCCAGATCAGCCATGATCTTATGAATGGCGGAGCCGGCTCGACAGGCCAGATTGCCGACTCCTGCTCCTATTTATTATGTTCTCATGTTCCTATGACCTGCTAAACTCCTGAGCACTTTGCGTGTGTAGCTAAGTTCTGGAACTGCCTTACCAACAGCGCTTGGGAATGCAGGTGAGTTCATCGTGGGCAGTGAAGTTTGATCCATAAATTCTCACACCTTGTAATGCCAGCAGGCTCAAGGCCAGCTTCTACCTGCTGTTGTATGACCAATAAAGCGTACCAAGAAGAGTGGGCACATGGATTGTCCAAGGATCATGGTTTGAAGATCAGAGTGTAAGGAATACTTGGACTTCAAGGCTCCCTTGGAAGGGGGCAAGGATTCTGCTAGTTGTGTTTAGATTTCCAATGCCTGTCTGTGAGGGGATGACACAAGTGCCCTCGGAACCCTTCAGGAGGTTTTCTCTGAAACAGTTCCGTGGACAGAGGTTAGACTGCGAGAAGCATCAAGTGTTATTGGTATTGGTTTATTATTGTTCAAGTACCAAGATACAGTGAAAAGCTTGTCCTGCTTACTGTTTATATAGATTACTGCCCAATGCATTGAAATAGAATAAGGTAAAACAATAACAATCAAGTTCAAGTTTAATGTCATCAACCGTATACACATTTATCGTCAATAGAAACAACGTTCCTCTAGACCAAGGTACACAACACAGAACCTATAACTCATGCACATAAAGTAATTTTACCACAAATAAATGAACAAATAATAACAAAGCAGAATAAAGCGTAAAAGCTACTGAAAAATGCATTGCAAGTAAACAATAAAGTGAAATATAACAGGGTATACTGTGAGGCCAGGAATCTATCTTATCATATAAGAGGTCAATTCAATTGTCTGATAACGGTGGATTAGCAGCCGTCCTTGAGCCTGGTGGTATGAGGCTCTTGTATCTTCTGCCCCGTGGGAGGGGGGAGAAGAGAGAATGTCTGGGGTGAGTGGGGTCTTTGATTACCGAGGCAGCGAGAAGTGTAGACAGAGTCCACGGAGGGGAGGATGGTTCCTGTGAAGTGCCACAACTCTCTGAAGACTATTGTGGTCTCGTGTAGAGCAGTTGCTGTATCAGAGTCAGGGCAAAGCACACAGTTTGGAAAGAGGACTTTCCGCCCATCCCTCCATGCCAGCTAGCAAGAACCTACCTATTCTAATTCCATTGTTAGGCTGAAGCTTAATAAGCCATTAGTTAGACTGTTTTGGACCCCATGAGAGGATGTACTGGCATTGGAGAGGGTCCAGAGGATGTTCATGAGAATGATCCTGGGAATGAAAGGGTTAACATACGAGAGGTGTTTGATGGCTCTGGGCCTGTACACACTGGAGCTCAGTCAATGAGAGGGATCTCATTTAACCCTATTGAAAGGTCTAGACAGAGTGGATGCGGATAGGATGTTTCCTATAATAGGGGAGTCTAGGATCAGAGGGCACAGCCTCAGAATACAAGGAGGTCCCTGTAGAATGGAGATGAGGAGGAGTTTCTCCAGCCAGAGGGTGGTGAATCTCTGGAATTCATTGCCAGAGATGACTGTGAAGGTAAGGAAACATTCTTCCATGTCTAGACAGTTCAAGGATCAGGGCAAATGCATTTAGAGGGAAGGGTGAAGAAAGCCACTGGGATGTGAGGAAGGGGTTTTCTAACAGAGAGTGGTGATGAGCTGAAAGCACAAGGGATTTGCAGATGCTGGAATCCAGAAATACAACCTGCTGGATGAACTCAGTCGGCTGAAGGGCCTTGAACCAGGACATTGACTGTTAATTTCACTCCAGGGTTGCTGCCTGACCCACTGAGTTCCTCCAGCAGCTTGCTTTTGTTTTGCTGATGATATGGAGCCTCTGCCTGGAGAGGGGTAAGGGGTAAGGGGTAGGGGGTGAGGGAGGCATGGGCATAAACCCATTCGGTCAGAACTTTGACAGTGAAACAGGATGGATGCTGGAGAGAGGGAATAGTTTGCTGAGTGCTGGGGGTAGGACAGGGGTTGACATGGCTGCATGACTGAGAACTAAAGTGGATTCCTGAAGACAAGGTTCCAAGGATTCCAAGGATTCCAAGGATTCCAAGGTTCCAGGCATGAGCACAGAACAGGACAGGCCTTCGGTGCACGTATCAATCTTTTAACCTACCTGAAGATCAATGTAACCATTCCCTCCCACATGGTCCTTCACTCTTCTCTCATCCACGTGCCTATCCAAGAGTCTCTGAAATGTCAACAGAAATTCTCCATTTGTCATTAATATTTTTTATTTATGACACAGCACGGTAAGAGGACCTTCTGGCCTGACCAATTGCACCCTTGTCATCAACTAACCTACTAACTCCCACTTGTTTGGGATGTGGGAGGAAACTAGGCACCCGGAGGAAGCCCACACAGTCAAAGAGAGAATGTACAAACTCCTTACAGCCTCTATCACCACCCTTAGCAGGGCATTCCACCACCCTCAGTAAAAAACCTACCTCTGACATCTCCCCGTTCGTCCCTCCAATCACCTGAAAATTATTCCCACCCTCTCCATTAGCCTGTTCCATCTTGGGGAAAAGGTCCCTGGTGGCCCATTTGATCCAGGCTTCCTTTCATCTTGTGCACCTCTATCAAGTCACCTCTCATCCTCCTTTGCTCCAAAGAGAAAAGCCTTCACTCACTCGACCGTTCCTCATAAGACACGCTCTCGAAATGCACGCAGCATCCTGGTCAATTTCCAAGTATGTTCCTCCAAAAGAAAATACTTAAGCACACACAGCTTGCAGCTGAGAATCAGCTATCTGCTGCCCGCCCATTCGGCTCAAGCCCAGCGTACAAAAGAACCTGAGCTCTAGGGAATAGGTTACCATGTTATTCCCTGGAGTGTAGGAGAATGAGGGAGATTTGATAGAGATATACAAAATTATGAGGGATATAGAAAGGATAAATCCTAGCAGGATTTTTCCACTGAGGTTGGGTGAGACTAGAACGGGAGGTCATAGGTTAAGTGTGAGAGGTGAAATATTTACAAAGAACCAGAGAAGGAATTTTTTCATTCAGAGGGTGGTGAGAGTGTGGAACTTGCTGCCAGCAGTCAATTTCAACATTTATTTATTGCGTGGAATAGGCCCTTTAAGGCACGCCAGCCAACAATCCCCTGATTTAATCCTAGCTTAATCACAGGACAATTTACCATGAGCGATTAACCTACCAACCAGTTTGTCTTTGGTGTGTGGGAGAAAATCGGCAGAGTCACAGGAGAATGTACAACTTCCTTACAGACAGAGGCAGGAAAAGAGAAACTTCGATAGGTACACGGGAGGGTGATGGAGGGTGCAACTTGATGGGACTAGGCAGAATAATAGTTCAGCACAGCACAGACTCGATAGGCTGAAGGGCCTGTTTCTGTACTGTAATGCTCTATGACTCTCTAACTTGGAAGAAGGGAATGCTTGGGAATGGTAATCAGCAATGCTTCTTTTGCCTTTGTTGAACAGGATATGACTCCATGTTAGGTCCTGTTCAGACTCTATCCAACGGTAACGGGTACTGCACTAACTGGATTATCAAAAGGAGTTCACGCTTCCCCGAGGTGAAAGGTGACCTCAATGTAGGTCTCGCCAACACTTTGGTCCAAGAATTTCTGGAACTTCCACTGTTCTCCCAAGGGGCTGGGAGAAAACAAACATATGCAGACGCTTGAGAATTCAGGAGAACTGTTTACTGGAAGACCTTTGGGAGCTGCGGAAGTGAGCAAAGCCCTCTAGAGTGGAAATATTTCTAACTGCAGAAAATGAAGCATTCTTACACAAACTGCAGAAATTCCTCCTTGTCGTCTTCCAGCCGTGTTGTCGCAGGAAATCAGCATCCATCATCGAGGACCCCGCCACCCAGTCCATGTTCTCTTTTCACTGCTACTATTGGGAAGGAAGTACAGGAGCCTGAGGTCCCACACCACAGGTCCAGGAACAGTTACTACCCTTCAACCATCAGGCTCCTGAACCAGCATGAGTGATGTCACTCACCTCAACACTGAGCTGATTCCACAAACTACGGACTCACTTTCAAGGAGTCAGTCCACGGCCTCCTCGTGTGCCACAATGAGGTCACAGTTACAGTGCAGGAGCAAGACCTTATATTCTGTCTAGATAGCCTCCAACCTGACGGCATGGATATCGATTTCTCCTTCTGGTAAAAGATATTCCCTGCCCCTCCCCTCCCCTCTTCTACTCCCTCTTACCTCTTCTCAGCTGACTATTACCTCCCTTCATGCCCCTCTTTCTTCCCTTTCTCCTAGGGTCAACTCTCCTCTCCTATCAGATTCCTTCCTCTCCAGCTCTTTAGCTTCCCCACTAACCTGGCTTCACCTGTCAGCTTCCAACTAACCTCCTTCCCCTCCCTCCACCTTTTTATTCTGCCATTTCCCTCCCCCCTTTCCTTTCCTGTCCTGAAGAAGGATCTGGGCCTGAAACGTTAACTGTTTATTAATTTCCATAGATGCTGCCTGACCAGCTGAGTTCCTCCAGCATTTTGTGTGTGTTTCAAGAACTTTACATCTCATGTTCTCAATATTCATTATTTGTTTATTATTTTTTCCTTTTTTTTCTTTTTTGTATTTGCACAGTTTGTTGTCTTTTACACATGAGTCATTTGCCCATCTTTGTTTAGGTGGATCTTTTCAATTTCTATTGTATCTTGCATTTATTGAGTATGCCCTCAGAAAATGAATCTCGGGATAGAATATGGTGACATTTATCTACTTTGGTGACAAATTTACTTTGAATTTTAACAGTGATGACAGCTCTTCCAGCTTTGCAAATCCTGAGACTATGTGGGTTTCTCCTGGGCTCTCTGCTTTCCTCCCATATCCAGAACAATACGTGGGCAGGTAGATGAAGTGCCCACAATAATCTATTTCATTTTCTACTGTATCCAGTGCTCCCAGCACAGCCTCATCTACATCGGTGAGACCCGATGCAGATTCAACGATGGCTTCATCAAACACCTTCGTTTCATCCACTGCAAAAGGCAGATCTCCTGGCAACCAACTATGTCATTTCAACTTCCCATTTAATCCCGACATCTCTGTCCACGGCCTCCTCCACTGCCACGATGAGGCCAAACTCAGACTGGAGAAGCAGCATCTCATTTGGTTAACTTCCAACCTGATGGCATGAACATCAATTTCACTAACTTCCAGTAATTTGTACTCATTTGGGGGGGAAGGGTACAAAAAAGAGAAATAAGAGGGGCCCTTTTCCCTCTGTTTTCCATTCCCCATTATGGTGACTCTCTTACCCCTTCTCTTCTCCTCACCTGCCCATCATCTCTCCACCTTCCCTGTTGCCCATGATCCACTCTCCTCTCTCCTATCAGATTCCTTCTTAGTCAGACCTTCACCTTTTCCACCTATCACCTCCCAGCTTCTTACTTCATCTCTCTCCCCCCACCCACATTCCCCTCACCAGGCTTCACCTATCACCCGCCCGCCATCTCCTTCTCCCTCCACCGTATTGTTCTGGTCTCTGCCTCTTGCCATTTCCAGTCCTGATGAAGGCTCTTGCCTCTAAACATCAACTGTTTATTCCCCTCCATAGATACTGCCTGACCCATTGGGTTTGTAATGGGAGAGGAGAAGATGCATAAGCTAGCAGGTGATGGGTGAGACCTTGCAGGGTAGGTGGGGGCAGGTGCATGCTGTAAGAAGCAAGGAGGTGATAGGTAAAGAACTGAAGAAGAAGAAGGGATCTGATAGGAGAGGACAGTGGACCACTGGAGAAAGGGAAGGAGTAGGGGCAACAGAGGGAGGTGATGGGCAGGTGAGGAGAAGAGAAGGGATGAGAGGGGGGCCAGAATGGGGAATGGGAAGAAAGAGGAGGGGAGAGAGAATTAATTACCGGATGTTGGAGAAATAGATGTTCTTGCCATCCAGACAGAATAGATAGAGATGTTGCTCCTCCTGTCTGAGTTTGGCCCCATCATGGCAGCAGAGGCCATGTCAGAATGGGACTACAGGTTTAAAATGAGCAGAAGGAGTTTTAAAGGGGAAGTATTTTTTTTTTGCACAGAGTGGTTGATATCTGGACTCGCTCACAGAGGAAGTGGTGAAATCACATACAGTACAATCACAATTTATGCCTCCACAGTTGGACATTCCTGCCCCGTGTCTCCAACATTTTGAGTCTGTTGCTGTGGATTTCCAGCAACTGCAGAACCTCTGGTGTCTCTGATCTCCAGCTGAATCTGGATGAGCATCACAATCAGGTTTCATATTACTGGTGTATGTCATGAACTTTGTAGCTTTGTGACAGCAGTTCAGTGCAACATATAATAATAGAAACTATAAATTACAGTAAGATATATATACAGTTTATATGTAATTTAAATTATATAAGTTGTGC
The DNA here is from genome assembly GCF_030144855.1 of Hypanus sabinus. Classification (NCBI taxonomy): domain Eukaryota; kingdom Metazoa; phylum Chordata; class Chondrichthyes; order Myliobatiformes; family Dasyatidae; genus Hypanus; species Hypanus sabinus. Next base: position 28,219,882 of record NC_082723.1, on the reverse strand, counting down.
AAGGCGCTTAGCAACACATTGCTTTGCGACGTCACCGGTGCCAAGCTGCATGGGTCCTAGTGCCCTTCCCTTGGACAACATCGGTGGCGTGGAGAGGGGAAGGCCTGCAGCTTGGGCAACTGCCCGTCTCCCATACAACCCTGCCCAGGCCTGCGCCCTGGAAAGTCCAGGTGCAGATCCATGGTCTCTCGAGACCGACGGATGCCACCACCAAGTTGTGCAAAAAGAGAGGGAGAAAATAGTGAGGTAGTAGTGTTCGTGCGTTCATTGTCCATTCAGAAATCTTTTGCTGAAGGGGAAGAAGCTGTTCCTAAACAGTGTGTCTTCAGGCGCCTGTACCTCCTCCTTGATTGCAGCAACGAGAAGAGGGGATGTCTTGGGGGACGGGGGGTCCTTAATGATGGATGCCACCTTTCTGAGGTATTGCCTGTTGAAAATGTCCTTGTTGCTGGGAGACCAGTGCCCGTGACGGAGCTGGCTGACTTTACAACTTTCTGTGGTTCAGGGCTCACGTCAAGTTTGCTGGAGGTTAAAGGAGACTTTATATTCCGCTTCAGTCAAGTACAGTTGCTAGCGACTCACTGTAAGTTTAAAGACTTCCATTGCAATGGATCTTAAATGTCCCCCCAAAGACAGTGAAATAGAAATAAAGTGCACCTCTTTTCCAAAAAGGAAATATTTAAACTTTACTCCAGCAAGTACAGGTTCTGAAGTAAACGGGGCCCCAAACTATTGGGAGAGTTAATGAAATGAACATTGTGGAAAAGACACTAGCTGAAAGATCTGATGCTCACCGAGGGAGTTTCCTTTCCTGTCTGAGCTTCTTGTCGAAGACTCTTGGAGAAAGTTATTTTCCTCCTTGTCTGCTTTTGATTTGCTGGGCAGATTGCAGACTTGACGGTTATCATCTGCTGTCACACGGGAGCGACCAGGGTGCTGGAACACCGGGGAATAATTTTCGCATTTACACGTTAATGAAATCTGGGCACACTCTACGTCAGCTGAGAGATCTCTGGCTTCCAGCCCCTGCCCAGCCTGGGGAGGTGAGAAACATTCTCCTCTCTCAGCAAGAGTTCGGCAATCCCTCGGCAATTTGTGTAGTCACTTGTGAGATGTAAAGGCTGTAATAAATGCCAAGTAATTACTGCTCGTTCCCCAATTCCCATCCAGGAGATTGCACTGAGCCAAAATGTCATCAACAGGGTTCAAATCCCACCACGATAACTGGAGTATCTAATTGGTTAATTAAATTAAACTTGAAAACAGACACAAGGCAGCTCAAGGATAGTTTCTATCCCACTGTTATCAGACAGTTGAGTAGACCTATTGTTTGATAAGATAAACTCTTGACCTCACAATCTACCTCATTAGGATTTTTCACCTTATCGTTCACCTGCACTGCACTTTCCCTGTGGCTGTTACACTTTATTCTCATTGTTTTACCCTGTTCTACTTCAATGCGTTGTGTAACAGTCTGATCTGTATGAACAGTGTGCAAGACAAGCTGTTCACTGTATCTCGATCCCCTTGACAATAATAAACAATTCCAAAAATTCCTGATCCTGATGAAAGGTCTCTAACTGGTTATTCCTCTCCGTAGATGCTACCTGGCCTGCTGACTGTCATCCCCTCAGAACTAATCAGTCTGGATCCTGGATTTCCTCTCTTGCAGATGCCAATCGGTTCAGAATGCCAAAAATATCTCCTCCACAATCTCCATCAGCACTGGTGCACCGCAAGGCTGTGTGCTCAGCCCCCTGCTCTACTCCCTTTATACGTATGAATGTGTGGCTAAGTAAAGTTCCAATGTCACATTTAAATTTGCTGATGATGCCACCGTGGTTGGCCAACTCAAAGGTGGTGACAAACCAGCATATAAGAAGGAGATTCAAAATTTGGCTGAGTGATGCCATGACAACAGCCTCTCTCTCACTCTATGTCAGCAAGGCCAAGAAGCCGGTTATTGACTTGGGAGGATGAAACCAGAGGTCCGTGAGCCAGTCCTCATCAGGGGATCAGAGGTGGGGAAGGCCAAAAGACTTTAAATTCCTCGGTGTTATAATTTCAGAGGTCCTGTCCCAGGCCCAGCATGTAAGTGTCAATATGAAGAAAGCATGGCAGTGCCTCTACTTCCTTTAAAGCTTGCAAAGATTTGGCATGATATATAAAACTTTGACAAACTTCTACAGATGTGTGATGGAGAGTATATTGACAGATAGTATCAAAAATTGGTATGGAAACACCAATGCCCTTGAAAGTAAAATCCTACAAAAAGCAGTGGATTCTAAAAGATGATATGATATAGGAGCATAATTAGACCATTTGGCCCATTGAGACTGCTCTGCTATTTCATTATGGCTGCTCCACTTCCCTCACAGCCCCAGCTTCCTGCCTTTTCCCCATACCCTTCCATGCCCTGACAAATCAAGGATCTATCAGCCTCTGCCTAAAATATACCCAGTGATTTGGCCTCCACAGATGCCTGTGGCAACAGATTCCACAGATTCACCACTCTCTGGTTAAAGAAATTCCTCCTCTTATCCATTCTAAATGGATATTCCTCTGTTCTGAGGCTGTGTCCTCTGGTCTTAGACTCACCACCATAGGAAGCATCCTTTTCCACATCCACTCTATCAAGGTCTTTTCAATTTTCGATAGGTTTCAATGAGATCCCCTCTCATTCTTCTGAACTCCAGTGAGCTCACGTCCAGAGCCATCAAATGCTCCTCATATGATAAGAATCATTTCCGTGAGACTCCTTTCATCCCTCTCCAATGTTAGCTCACGATACTCCAAGCGAGGTCTCACTGGTGCTTTATAAAGCCTCAATGCTACATCTTTGGTTTTATATTCTAGTCCTCTCAAAATAAATGCTAACATTGCATTTGCTTTCCACTGTCTCAGTCTGCAATGCCCCGGTCCATTACTGGTAAAGCTCTTGCCACCATTGAGCACACCTACATAGAGTATTGTTCCTGCAAAGCAGCATCCATCATCAAGGACCCCCACCATCCAGGCCATGCTCTCTTCTCACTGCTGCCAACTGGAAGAAGGTACGGGAGCATCAGTACTCACACCACCAGGTTCATGAACAGTTATTGTCCCTCAACCATCAGGCTCTTGAACATAGGGGATAACTTGCCCCATCACTCAACTGTGCCCATAACCTATGGACTCATGTTCAAGGACTCTTCATCTCATGTTCTTGATTCTTATTGCTTATTTATTTATTATTATTATTTTCTTTTGTATTTACACAGTTTGTTATCGTTTTCACTTTGACTGTTTGACTGTCCTTCAATAAGTTTCAATAGGTACACTTAGTGTCAGAGAAATGTATACTATATACACACTGAAATTCCTTTTCTTTGCAACCATCCATGAAAACAGAGGAGTACCCCAAAGAATGAATGACAGTTAACTGTTAGAACCCCAAAGCCTCCCAGCTCCCCCCCTCCCATGCATAAGCAGCAGCAAAGCAATAAACCTCCCCCCCAGAAACATCGGCACCCCCCCACCCAGCACTCAAGCATGCAGCAAAGCATCGATAAAGACACAGACTTGCAGTACCCCAATGACTACTCGTTCACCTGGTAATTCGACATACCACAGGCTCTCTCTCTCTCCCGAATAAGGGAAAAAGAGGTGTCCCCGTTTCTTTTGGGTGCCGTCATTTGTTGACTCTGTTGTGTTTTCTGGATTTACTGTGTATGGCCGCTGGAAAATGAATCTCAGTGACATATTTGTATCTTGATAATAAATTTACTTTGAACTTTTGAACTTAGAATTCCGCCAGTGTTTTGTGTGTGTTCATCAAGATTTTCAGCATCTGCAGAATCTCTGCAAGATTTTTTAATGTCATTTCCAGAACACATGTGTAAAAGAAAACCTAGTTATTGTTACTCCAGATTCAATGCAGCACAAAAAACACAGTAAGATAAAGAACATAATATTTTAAAAGCACAATAAATATAAATCCATAGGATGGTTTTTATATATATGTATAGATTCTGACAACAATAATCATTCCACAGTCACTTAGATCACATTTCTTCCCCTTTCTGATGTTTGGTCTGAAGAGAAACTGAACCTTTTGGCCATGTCTTCATGCTTTTATACATTGAGTAGTAGCCACGTGATTGGCTGATTAGATAATTGCATTAACGAGCAGGTGTACAAGTGTACCTAGTAATCTGGCCAGAGTGCATACCAGAGTGATAAAGACCAAGTTCTCTAACACCTTTACTAACTCTTGAAATATTGCATTTCTTCTTTAGAAATGAACATCTGGGTTAAAGGCAAAAATAGTTATTACCAGCTTTTCTGCATAAGCCAGGACACCTGTAGCTGTGGCAAAGGACATACATAAGACCATAAGACATAGGAGCAGAATTAGGCCATTTGCCCATTGCGTATGCTCTGCTATTCTGTCTTGGCTGAATTATTATCCCTCCTCAACTCCATTCTCCTGCCTTCTCCCCGTAACCTTTGATGCCCTGATTAATCAAGAACCTGTCAACCTCTGCTTTAAGTATACCCAAACACTTGATCTCCATAGTCTGTGGCAATGAATTCCACAGTTTCATCACCCTCTGGCTAATGAAATTCTTCCTTTACTCTGTTCTAGAAGGACATCCTTCTACTTTGAGCTGTGCCTTGAGGTCCTAGACTTCCCCAATCTTGGAAACATCCTCTTCACGTCCATTCTGTCAAGACCCTTCAATATTCGATCGGTTTCAATGAGATCCTTCCCCCCACCCATTCTTATAGTACAGGCCCAGAGCCATCAATGCCCCTCATACCCTAATAGGCTGTTAGCTATTCACCAGGACTGTGTATATCACTGTATGTTTACAATCAGCTGCAAAATGCATTTCCAGGAGTAGTGATGGAAGCAGACATGGTTGTTGTGTTTGAGAGGCATGTAGATAGGGCATGAATATACAGGGAAAGGAGGAATATAGATCAATGTGGATTGAAAGACCTAGATAGAGCAGAAAGGGAGAGGATGTTTCTTTTGGTGGAGTTGTCTATGACTAGAGGGCACAGCCTAAGAATAGAGGAACATCCACTTAAAACAGAATGAGGAGGAATTTCTTTAGCCAGAGGTTGGCGAATCTGTGGAATTCATCATCGTAGAAGGCTTGGCGGCCAAGTCACTCAGTATATTTAAAGCAGAGTTGATTGGTTCTTCATTTGTAAGTTAGTGGTTTAGCTTAATTTAGCATTAGTTTATGTTGAGCAGTTTTGGACCTCATATCTAAGGAAGGATGTGCTGACCCTGGAGAGGGTGTCCTGAGGAGGTTCTCCGGAATAAGTCAGAACAAGGTGCGCGTACCAAAGCCAAGCATGTAAAGTGCTTCAGTCCTTCATCTTGTCCAGTCCTGCAGTTCTCTGAGTGATTGGTATTCCCCAACGCTAGCCCAGTCATCCCTGATTTTAATCCCGTCTTCACTGTGCCTTCAGCCACCCAGACTCCAATGATGGAAATCTCCCTCTAAGTTACTTTAACAAGTTTTATTTTGTTTCTCTGTGCATGTGGTTTTCTGCCCTCGGATCCGGTTAAATCAATCACCACTATTTTTTTTTACATCTACTTAAAACCATAACACCTAGGAGCAGAATTGGGACATTCAGCCCATTGAGTCTGCTCCACCATTCCATCACGAGTGGTTCATTATCTCTCTCCTGCCTTCTCTCCACTACATTGCAGTGTTACATAAATAGGAGTCCTGTTTCCCAACTTCATTTTACAAAAATAGCTCACCTTTCCACCAAATGCTAAGCCAGGGGAAGTGATTTTGGACATAATCAAAGTTCAAAGTTTATTATATTTACTATAAATTTATTATCGAACTACATATATGTCACCATATACAACACTGAGATTCATTTTCTTGCGGGAATTCACATTAAGTACAAGGAAACACAGTAGAATCAGTGAAAGAATGCACACAACGGGATGGACGAACATCACTGTGCAAAGGACCACAAAATGTTTGAATACTGAAAAAGAAAATAGTAATAACAAACAACTAAATAACTAAATAAATGAATTGACAGATAAATAAATAGATAGATAGATATTGAGAACATGAGCTGAAGAGCCCGTGAAAGTGAGTCCTTTGGTTGAGAAACACTAGTGATAGAGCAAGTGAAGTTGGGTGAAGTTATTCCCTCCAGTTCAAAAGCCCATTGGCTGAGAGTTAATAATTGTCCCTGAACCTGGTGGTGTGGGTTCTGAGGCTCCCTGATGGCAGCAGCAAGAAGAGAGCACGTCCCTGATGATGGACCCTGCTTTCCCACGACAGCACTCCTTGTAAATGTGCTCGATGGTGGGGAGGGCTTTACCCGATTTGGATTGGGCAGTACCCACTACACCAATCACTCCTATAATTCCAAGTACACCACCTTCATGATGTTTGTTAAGTGCATTCCTGAAGCATCAAGGAAAAAGAGGGCAGCCTTCCATCCCCAGTCATTATCATGGTTGCAATATTTGTAACCCAAGGCTAAATTTCACAACTGATAAACAGAATGATGAATTATTGTCCAATTAAAACTGTGATGTAATTTCAGAGAGGAACTTCATTCCAGCTGTCACGTGGTGATAATCCTAACACAGTTTAACATTTCCTCAGACTACCCTGCTCCATCTGTCAAGGCGACACTGGAGATTTGAACCGGTTTGGTGCGTACACACCTGGTGTGACACTCCTGCATGGTTCAGTTATTAATCAAAAGCGGGCTCAGCTCTAATGCAGCCAATTTAATGCCACTCAGTCTACCTGGAGTCTTCCTGTTCTCAGAGCGTACACCCCAGAGAAGCAGCCCAGTTCATTTGGGGCCCTGAACAGGTTATTATCTCAGCGAGCTGGCCCCGATCAATAGGGTTAACACTGGAGTCAAAGACGATTAATGCTGAGGTAGAATGTGGAAGAAATTCAAGGGTCTTCAGTCAAACTGAAATACTGTTCAGCCTGTACCTCAGCAAAGTAGTTTCTAGAAGTCAGCTGTCACTTGGACACCCTAATACGCAATTCAATAAATCTTTAAAGAAAGTACGATGGTGATAAGGGGAGGATTCATAAACGAAGTTTACCTCTGCTCTGTCCGCAACCGGCAGGAATTCCTGGTGGCCAACCATTTTAATTCCCGTTCTGTCACGTCAGTCCATGGCCTTGATGAAGCCACTCGCGAGCTGAAGAAACAACATCTCATATTCTGTCTGGATGGCCTCCAACGTAGCAGCACAAGCATCGATTTTTCTAACTTCCGGTAGTTTTCCCCTCTCCCCTTTCTCTCTTGTTCCATTTCCCTTTTTGGTTCCCCTTTCACCCTTTCTCTTCTCTTCATTTGCCCATCACCTCCCTCTGGTGGCCCTCTTCATCCCCTTTCATCCTTGGTCCACTATCCTCTTCTATCAGATTCCTTCATCTTCAGCCCTTTACCTGTTCCACCTATCACCTCCCTGTTTCTTACTTCATTCCCCCTCCCCCACTCACCCATCTTCCCCCTCACCTGGTCTCGCCTGGTATCACCTGCCACCTTCTACTCCTCCCCCTCTCCCCCACTCTCTCATTCTGGCCTCTGCCTCCTTCCTTCCCAGTCCCGATGAAGGGTCTCAGCCTGAAACATCGACTACTTATTCCACACCATAGCTGCTGCCTGACCTGCTGAGTTCCTCCAGCATTTTGTGTGTATTATTTCCCATTTCCAGCATCTGCAGAATCACTTGTGTTTATATTTTAGACATTTTATTGCACTGGTTAGTCAGTTCATTAAAACATGCAGGAGTTTTCATAATGAAAGACAGTGAACTGGCAATGTAATATCTCTCTGGTATTCCCCTCCCCCTTTCTTTCTCCCGAGGCCTCCCGTCCCATGGTCCTTTCCCTTCTCCAGCTCTGTATCCCTTTTGCCAATCACCTTTCCAGCTCTTAGCTTCATCACACCCCCTCCGGTCTTCTCCTATCATTTCAGATTCCCCCCTCCCCCTCCCACTTTCAAATCTCTTACTATCTTTTCTTTCAGTTAGTCCTGATGAAGGGTCTCGGCCCAAAACATCGACTGTCTATAGATGCTGCCTGGCCTGCTGCGTCTCACCAGCATTTTGTGTGTATTGCTTAAATATCTGTTGCTAATCAGCCCTTTATCGTGTTCAGTTTTACAATACCTAAATGCAAGAAAACCTGTGAAAATCTCCCTGCTTTTCGGGGTTCAGATTGTTAATAAACTTAAGCAGTTGGGAACATCAGGCTGAGTCAAAATGGACGTAGCCTTGTAAGAAACCTTTCAGTCAGGACTGTGGCTGAGAAAAGCTGCAGACGCAGGAAAAATAAAACAAGAACAAAAAGCGCGGGAAATACTCAGCAGGTCAGTCGGCATCTGCGGGAGAAGATACAGAGTTAACATTTCAGGTCAGAAACCCCTTGCCAGAACTGGAAGACCAAAGAAGTCTGTTTAACTGTAGGGAGAATCAGAATCAGTATCAGGTGTAATATCACTGGTAAATGTTGTGAAATATTCTGTGTTACAGCAGCAGTACATTGCAATACATAATAATAAAAAAAACTATACACTTGAACATAGAGCATAGAATAGTACAGCACAGGAAAAGGCCATTCAGCCCACAATGTTGTGCCAAACCAGTAAAAAGCAAATCAAAACCATCCAAACACTAATCCCTCCCACCCACACCATGTCCATGTCCCTCCATCTTCCATGTCCCTATCTAAGCATCTCTTGAAAGCCTCTGATGTATTTGCCTCTATTACTGTACCAGATATCTGCCACTCTCTGTGTAAAAAAAAATACCCCCCACAATCCTCCTTGAACTTCTCCCTCTCATCTTCAATGCAAGCCCTCCGATATTAGAAAAAGAATTGCAGTATGAAATACACATAAAAAGTAAATTGAATAAGTAAAGCAAAAAGAGAGGAAAAGAAGAAAAGAAAGAGATAGTGAGGTAGTGTTCATGGGTTCATTGTCCATTCAGAAATCTGATGGCAGATGGGAAGAAACTGTTGCCGAAACATTGAATGAGTTTTTTTCAGCTTCCTGTACCTTCCTCCTTGATGGTAGCAATGAGAAGAGGACATGTCCTGGGTGATGGGGGAGGGTGGGTCCTTAATAATGGATGTTGCCTTTTTGAGCATGGTGTCCTGGACCATTTCAAAGGCGTGCGGGTTTGTAAGGATTGGGTTAAGTTGTGGGCATAAGCTGGCACTGGAAGCACGGTGACAGTAATCTGTATGGATGGCATGCAAGACAAAGAATTTCACTGTACGTCAGTACAAGTGACAGTAATGAAGCAGTTCTACAACTTCACAGTAATGAGCTACAGAAATCCGGGAATCATATAAACTGCTGTTGGAAAGCAAGTCCTCAGCCTCTTCTCAAACTGTCTGATATTACTTCATTCTTCTTGTTTAATAGATTTCAGAACTACCAAGCCAATATTCACGACTGTCTGGTCCATTTCGTTATCCGTAGATTTCTTCCCACCGTCTTCAGATAATATGGGAGAGTTCACAATCCAGAGCTCTCTGCCCTGAGAAGCTTTGAGCATTATCATGGTTTAACGTATGAAATGCAGTTGGCAAGTTGTCCAACACAAGCTCCAATAAAGAGTAGTGGGATTACAATCAGAGGACAATATCATTTTGATAATGCATTGAAGGTAGTGCGGTCTGCAAGGCACCCATATTTTAACTTTAGAAAACAAATGGTCCAGGGACCTTGTTTCTCAATTAATGATTGATCTTCGGATCACATCTGCAGTCCAGAACAAGGAGGGATTGTACAACTTGGAGTCATCGTCGGGACAGTGCACATAGTACTGTACTCAAGTTGGACAAGGGAACTAGATTAATGGAACAATGGATTATTAAATCAATAATTAAGTGAATCAATGGATCAATTAATCAATGGGTCAGTGCATCAATAGATCATTGAACCAATAGATCATTGGAATGAATGGATCAAAAGTCAATGAGTTAATCTCCACCCAAAAGCATTTTACCTTACTCTGAAAACACACTCTGTCAAAGCTTCCTCAAGTTCAAAGTTTGAAGTAAATTTTATTAACAAAATACATGTATGTCACTATATACAACCTTAGTATTCATCTTCCTGTGGGCATACTCAGGGAAATTATAGAACAGGAACTATAACAGGATCAATGGAAGATCAACCAGAGTGCAGAAGACAACAAACTATGCAAATGCAAATATAAATAAATAGCAATAAATAACAAGAACATGAAATAATAAGGTAACGAGTCCTTGAAGTGAGATAATTTGTTCTGAGAACATTTCAATGATGGGGCATGTGAGTGTAGTTATTCTCTTTTATTCATGAGCCTGATGGTTAAGGGGTAGTACCTGTTCCTGAACCTGGTGGTGTAGTTCCTGAGGCTCCTATACCTTCTACCTGCTGGGAGAAGCGAGAGGAGAGCATGGCCTGATGATGGAGGATGATTTCCTATGATGGAAAGTTCTCCCATGGTTCAAGATTCTGCAAGACTGTTCCACAAGTCATTTTATGGAGCACCTACCAAGTAGCAAAGCATTCCAACTCCTGGCTGGAGCAAACTGCTGAGCTATTTCTTGTTAGGATTATCTATAATCCTGCAGCATTTATGGTTTTTCTTACAAATGCTGTTTATCTGATGCTATGTGTCTGTGATGTTGCAGCTTTACCTTGCACATGTACAAGTGCAGCTGACAATAAACTCTACTTTGACCTTTGATATTTGAAGGATTTGGTAGATGACTATTAATTTAGCTAAAGAGGCAAGTTTTCAGGAAAACTTGAAAAAAAGAGAAGAAATTTACAGAGGCGACCATTGAATTTGAAGATTTAGAACACAGAACATAGAACATGAATGTAGAACAGAACATAGAACATAGAACGCAGAACATTGAATACAGAACACAGAACATGGAATAGAGAACATAGAACATTACAACATAGTACAAGCCCTTCTCTCCACAATATCTTTAAACCTACTCTAAGATCAAACTAAGCCACAACTCTGACATAACCTTCCATTTTTCTCCGAGTTAATTCCAGCCTTACTAAGAGTTTCCCTCGTGTGGCCTCTATGTCCACCCCAGCAGTGCATTCCACATAGTTGCCACTCTCTGTGTAAAAAACTTACCCCTGACATCCCACTCCCCCCCCCCACCATACCTATTCACTATTGGTGAAGAGATCAACTTCAGTGATGATCAAGAAGTTAAGACTGGAGGAGTGCAGAGTGTGGAGGATTGAAGAGAGGAGAACTTTGGAGGGATTGATTACAAGCCCTGGATAGTAAGTTGAGGACTTGAGGTTTTTAAAAAATTTAATGCCAGTGAAGATTGTCAGGCACAGGACAGCAGATGAAGAGAATCTGATGTGAATTAGAGCACAGGCAGCCAAAATCTGGATGTCCTCCAAGAAAGAGCTGGTGAATGGAGATGTGAATTCACGCAAACATAGCACAGGACCACAGCGACTGGAGGCGGCCTGACAACTGGTTTTCCTTGCATTTCTGGAGTTGGCAAACTCTTTGGAAAAATTTGACCTTTCTCCGTATGGTTTTGTTTATGAATTAGTTTAAAACGAATAAAAGCCAACAGCATTGTAAGAATTCCACACTCCAAATTTTGTCTTGACATTCTGAAAAAATTACTTTCTCGGGAAGTTATTTTAGAAAAGGAGTGATGGAAACTTATCCTGTTACACTGTGCATCTTACCACACTGACGGTGTGACTGAGGCTGGATGAGGCTTTGGTCAGATCGCACTTGGAATATGCTGAGCAGTTTTGGACCCCTTATCTAAGACAGGATGTGCTGGCATTGGAGAGGGTCCAGAGAAGGTTCATGAGAAAGATCCCGTGAACAAAAGGGTTAACGTATGAATTGCATTTGATAGTTCTGTCTGTACTCACTGGCGTTTAGAAGAACGAGGAAGAAACTCATTGAAACCTATTAAAGGCCTAGATAGGGTGGATGTGGAGAGGATGTTGCCTACAGCAGGAGAGTCTAGGATCAGAGGGCACAGTCTCAGAATACAAGAGCATCCCTTTAGAACAGAGATGAGGAAGACCTCCTTTAGCCAAGGCCTGTGAATCTGTGGAATTCAAGTGGAGCCCAAGTCATTGGGTATTTTAAAGTGGAGGCTGATAGATTCTTGATTAGCAAAGGTGTCAAAGGTTACAGGAGAAGGCTGGAAAATGGGGTCAAGAGGGCTAGTAAATCAGCACTAATGGAATCAGAATTAGGTTTAATATCACTGGAACAACACACACAAAATGCTGGTGAACACAGCAGGCCAGGCAGCATCAATAGGGAGAAGCGTTGTCGACGTTTCGGGCCGAGACCCTTTGTCAGGACTAACCGAAAGGAAAGGTACTAAGAGATTTGAAAGTAGTGGGGGGAGGGGGAAATGCAAAATGATAGGAGTCGATCGGAGGGGTGGGATGAAGCTAAGAGCTGGACAGGTGATTGGTGAAAGTGAAACAGAGCTGGAGAAGGGAAAGGATCATGGGACGGGAGGCCTCAGGAGAAAGAAAGTGGGGGGGAGCACCAGAGGGAGATGGAGAACAGGCAAACAACTAAATATGTCAGGGATGAGGTAAGAAGGGGAGGAGGGGCATTAACGGAAGTTAGAGAAGTCAATGTTCATGCCATCAGGTTGGAGGCTACCCAGCCGGTATATAAGGTGTTGTTCCTCCAACCTGAGTGTGGATTCATTTTGACAATAGAGGAGTCCATGGATAGACATATCAGAATGGGAATGGGACGTGGAATTAAAATGTGTGGTCACTGGGAGATCCTGCTTTTTTCTGGCGGACTGAGCGTAGGTGTTCAGCGAAACGGTCTCCCAGTCTGCGTCGGGTCTCACCAATATATAAAAGGCCGCACCGGGAGCACCGGACGCAGAATACCACACCAGCCGACTCACAGGTGAAGTGTCGCCTCACCTGGAAGGACTGTCTAGGGCCCTGAATGATAGTGAGGGAGGAAGTGTAAGGGCAGGTGTAGCACTTGTTCCGTTTACAAGGAAAAGTGCCAGGAGGGAGATCGGTGGGAAGGGATGGGGGGGGGGACGATTGGACAAGGGAGTCACGTAGGGTGCGATCCCTGCGAGAAGCAGAAAGGGGGGGGAGGGAAAAATGTGTTTGGTAGTGGGATCCCATTGGAGGTGGCCGAATTTACGGATAATTCTGCCTCCCCCCCTCTTTCTGCTTCAAGTACAGGATCTCCCACTGGCCACACATTTTAATTCCACGTCCCATTCCCATTCTGATATGTCTATCCATGGCCTCCTCTATTGTCAAAATGAATCCAAACTCAGGTTGGAGGAACAACACCTTATATACCGGCTGGGTAGCCTCCAACCTGATGGCATGAACATTGACTTCTCTAATTTCCGTTAATGCCCCTCCTCCCCTTCTTACCCCATCCCTTACATATTTAGTTGTTTGCCTGTTCCCCATCTCCCTCTGGTGCTTCCCCCCTCCACCTTTTCTCCTGAGGCCTCCCGTCCCATGATCCTTTCCCTTCTCCAGCTCTGTATCACTTTCGCCAATCACATTTCCAGCTCTCAGTTTCATCCCACCCCCTCCGGCCTTCTCCTATCATTTTGCATTTCCCCCTCCCCCCCACTACTTTCAAATTTCTTACTATCTTTCCTTTCGGTTAGTCCTGACGAAGGGTCTCGGCCCGAAACGTCGACAGCGCTTCCCCCTATAGATGCTACCTGGCCTGCTGTGTTCCACCAGCGTTTTGTGTGTGTTGTTTGAATTTCCAGCATCTGCAAATTTCCTCGTGTTAATATCACTGGCATGTGTTGTGCAATTTGTAGTTTTGCAGCAAACATAATAATAAAACTATAAATTACAATAAGAAATACATATATTAAAGATAAATTAAATAAATAGTAAAAAAACAGAGCAGGATAAAAGGTCTTACGATCTTGTGGACTGCGTCTGGTAATACTCTTCTCCTCTGGGCCATGAAATCAAACCAAGCCCAGGTTGAAGAAATGACAATTTCATCTGTCTTGCTGATTGCCAGGTGAATTTTACCAAATGCTCTTTGGCAGTCCAAACACAACTCCCAATTCATCGTCATTATGTGCTGCGTAGTAAGACACGGTGATCATGGGCTTTCTGTGACCATGATTGTACTTGGCAAAGTTTTCTACAGAAATGGTTTGCTATTGCCTTCTTCTGGGCAGCGTCTTTACTAGACAGGTGAGCCAGCCATTATCAACACTCTTCAGAGATTGTCTGCCTGGCAACAGTGGTTGTATAACCAGGGCTGGTGATCTGCTTCGGCTGCTCATACAACCATCCACCACCTGCTCCCATGGCTTCATGCGACCCTGATCGGAGGGTTAAGCAGGTGCTACACCTTGCCCAAGGGTGACCTGCAGGCTGGCAGAGGGAAGGGACGCTTTATACTTCCTTTGGTAGAGACGTATCTCCACCCCGTCACCCAAATTCCCAACTAGCACACAGGATTTCAACCAATCAGAGATGATCTCAATGAGTGACATGATCCACGCGGACCAAGGGTCCCAGCTGATGTTGTTCCATTTGCCCGTATTTTGTTCACACCTTTCTAAGCCTTTCCAATCCATAAACCAGGCCAAGCACCTTTTAAATGTTGTTACTATACCTGCCTCAACCACTTCCTCTGGCAGCTCGTTCCATAAACTGACACAGTATATTAGGGTGGAAAATCGACCCACAGGTTTTTATTAGATCTCCCCTCTCACATTTTCTAGTTCTTGATTCCCCAACCCTGAGAGAAAAAACTGTGTGTAGTCACCCTCTTTATCCACTCATAGTTTTATATATCCTTATGAGATCACCCTCCAATGAAAAATGTCTCTGCTTGCTCAAACTCCCTCATTACTCAGTTCCTCAAATCCAAGTAACACCCTCATCTTTCCTGAGGTAGGGTGTCCAAAGCTGTCGGAACCAGGGGTCATTTTTAAAAAGTACGTGGACTGTATTTCCTCTGTTTCTCAGTCTCACCTCGTGGGCAAGCTTTGTCCTTGGATGTTTGTCTTTCACTGCCTCTGACTTTTCACTTTGTTTTGCATCACGGGGATTGTGAAACTCTTTGTCTTATCACTTGTATTCAGTGTGTGATCATTTAATTAGCTTGGTAATGTCAATGTCCAGAATTCGTATGTTCTCCAGGGTGTATTTTTGGGGGAGGGAGTCCTTGCCAACCCCTCAGTTAGGTCGTTGTGGTTCCCTGTTGGGAGCAACTCAGACCGAGTTAGTGATTTCTATTCATCAAGATACTGTATGGTTTGCCTGAGCTCTTGTTAGCGGTCTAAAAGCGGTCTCGCCAATGTCTTGTACAGCTGCAATATAACATCCCAACATCTATGTATAGGGGTCTGATTAATAGGGGTCTGATGTATAGGGGCCAGTTGATGCATCATCAATAACTCTCGGAGATGTGAGGCGAGATGTAGGCTTTTATTGGCTGGAAGAAAGAACAAGCAGCAATTGACGACCACACAACATCCTGGAGACTGAGGCCGGGGCTGTGTCTCCAATCACCTTTATACCGGGGTCTGTGGGAGGAGCCGCAGGAGCAGTCAGCGGGGGTGGTGGGGGGGGGGGGCATGTCCAGACAGGTAAATGGAGTTCACCACACCAGTGTACCAAACGCTTTCTTCACTGCCTTCTGGCAGATGGGTTGAATGGCCTAATTCTGCTCCTATGTGTTAAACTGCTTGTGAACTGTTCTGTGGACTTACCTTTGATATGTCGGTGTTCCGTCAAATCCAACGATGTCAGGAGAACCATGTGGGAGAATTTTTAAGGTGGAAAACCCTTTGCACCGGGGCAGTTCCACTCGACCTCAGAAGTCCAGGTCCAGTGGTACGAGGAGTTGTCACAAGCTGGGGTCTTCCTTGCTTGCAGTGGATGACCATGACATCTTCTGTTCCTTGTCGTGCCCTTCGCTCTCCACTGAGTGTTGCAGATCCACCTTCCTGGCCACTGGATCTCACTGTAGATCTCGTCCACATGACAGAGCTGACTTTAAATGCTACCTCAGCTCACCAGGGTATGAGGCCTACCCAGCTGCCCTCGCCTGGTTTGATCCACCTGTCAAAGCAGTGCACCACGTGTGTGTCTGTCACATGCAAACAGCTACTTGGAGCCACAGGTGAGAGCTGAGGGTCCGGAGGGGATTAAAGGTGAGCGAGCTGTTCCAAAATGGACACCCCATATAGCACTGTGATGAAGATGCATACTTGCGATAATCATCATTCTAACCTGTTCCCGGGGTTCCCCACCACCCCCCCCCCTTCATCTTCCAAGACTGGATTTCAAATTCATTTATTTATCACACACGAACAAGTAAAGTATAGCCCTTTGTCTGAAAGTACAATCCAGTCATTGCCTCCAAAGGTCACTTGGAAGATCTTTAAAAATTCCACCCCATCTGAGCATAGCTGTAAATAGATCCTAGTCGAAGCTGGGATAGCTAAAATCCCCCACAGATTATTACGTTAAGAGTGAGGGGGATTTCATTGAAAACTACCGAGTGTTGAAAGGCCCCGAAAGCATGGACGTGAAGCCGAAAATGAATCCACTGGTTGTGCGAAAATTTCAGTGGTGGGTCAAGTGAAGTTATCACATTTGGTTCAAGAGCCTGATAGTTGAGGGGTAATAACTGTCCCTGAGCCTGGCGGTGTGAGTCCTGAGGCTCCTGTGCCTCCCTGATGGTTGAGGGGTAATAACTGTCCCTGAACCTGGCGGTGTGAGTCCTGAGGCTCCTGTGCCTTCCTGATGGTTGAGGGGTAATAACTGTCCCTGAACCTGGCGGTGTGAGTCCTGAGGCTCCTGTGCCTTCCTGATGGTTGAGGGGTAATAACTGTCCCTGAACCTGGCGGTGTGAGTCCTGAGGCTCCTGTGCCTTCCTGATGGTTGAGGGGTAATAACTGTCCCTGAACCTGGCGGTGTGAGTCCTGAGGCTCCTGTGCCTCCCTGATGGCAGCAGCAAGAAGAGAGCGTGCCCTTTCTTTTTGTATTTGCACAGTTTGTTGAGTTTTGCACACTGGTTGAATGTCCATGTTGATGTGGCCTTTCATTGATTATGTTATGGCTATTATTGGTTATTTATTGAGTATGCCTGCAAGAAAGTGAATCTCAGGGTTGCGTATGGTGACGTATACACTAGGTACTTTGATACTAAGTTTACTCTGAGCTTTGAACTTTGGCATTATGGTCTTGTGAGCTGAGGTGGGTGCTGAGAGATTGTCTCCTACGGCTAGGCGAAAGGTCAGATTCTTAAGATCAATATGTGGAGAATGTCTGTGTGCAGAGGGTTGCATAACTCTGGAGCTCTCGCCATTCTTCTGCATGGACCCAGGTGCAAAGTCCTCCCTGCATCATACCTGTGTTCTGTACCCGAGCCCCATCAGGCAGAGCACTCCAAGGAGCTGTGTAGTGACCATGATGTGCATTCCCTTGTCAAATAGCTTTGGCCAGTAAAGCACTGGAACATTCCAAATGAGGAGCGGAATTGTGCATTGTGCAGACTTGGAGAAAGCTTCCTACCACCTCTGCATGGGCTGGCATTCAGACAAGACTCCCCTGATTAGTGGGTTTCATCGAAATTGTTAAAAAAGTACAATAACAACAAACTACCTTTTAACAAACTATATATTTAAATTAAATACAGAACAAATTAGAACCCTACCAACACTACTACAGTACTATAAAACTATGTATCAGTTCCTAACAATTAGAAAATAATACACAGTTTTATAGTACTGTAGAAGTGCCCTAATTTGGAGATGGAGGAATTCATCCAGTATACTCTGCCGTATTCTCTTGATTGACTGTAAGTGAACAAAGTCAGTGCAGATAACATACTGCCTTCATACCATGCTTTTGACAATTGCATCCTCCAAATCTTCACTTTCATTGTAACATTTAAGATGATTGTTGATACCTTCAAATTCATTGCCATTTCTAATTTGTTGAAGTTGTGAAATCGTTTCATTTTCACTCCCAGCTGTTGCTGGCATCTCTAAGCCTGTATACTTGAAGTCACAGTGAGCAAAACAGTTCTAAACTGTCTTACTGCTTACTTCTTGCCAATTATCAGAGACAACAAATCACTGATTTTTGAACAGAAACACACGCAACTGATGCTATTTAAAAACTGCTCACTCTAAGCATAGTGTTGCATCTAACGGCCACCCAAGTTCATGTCACTTACACTAGTTAAAGATTGTTCAGTGACAGTTTCCTGACTCAAGTAGCATCTTTAATCCTTTTCGCTCCTTATGGAGCATAGAGCCTCAACAAAAGTCCTCCGCTTTCTGCGATCTCTAGCAGATGTTTTTGCCGTCTCCCAAGTTTGGCCGGCGGCTTTCAGTTCATCCCAAAGCCTACGCATCCAGGTTTGCTTTGGGCGACCTCTTCTTCTCTTCCCTTGTGGATTCCATTTGAGTGATTGTCGAGTGACATTCGACTGGCTCTTCCTCAAGGTGTGGCCGATCCATCTCCACTTCCTCCTCCTTATCTGGAATACAATGGGCTCTTGGTTTGCTCTCTTCCATAGGTCTAGGTTTGACACCCTGTCATACCACTTGAGGCGGAGGATCTGCCGGAGGCATTTGTTGAGAAAGGTCTGGATCTTGTTGCAGCTAGTGTTAGTGATTCTTCATGTTTCGGATCCATATAGCAGGATGGCTTTCACATTGGAGCTGAATATACGGAGCTTAGTTTTGACAGAGATGGTTGTAGATCTCCAAACAGATCGCAGGGTTGTGAAGGCATGTTGGGCTTTTCCGATCTTTGCTCTGATGTCCTCATCTGTACCTCCTGATTTACTGATTTTGCTTCCGAGGTAGGTGAATTTGTCTACATTTTCAACTATTTGTCCTTCAATCCATAATGGCTCCTCTTGTTTGTTATTAAAGCGTACTCAAATAGCATAGTTTCCCAAATAAACGAAGGGGATCCTGGCTATTTTCCCCATTGATTTTTGTTCTATCGGAGTTGTCTCAAATAAGCTGATGCCCTGATTAACCAAAGTATATGGTAATTGGTTTATCATTGTCACATGTACTGAGAGGATAGATTTTTCAGATATATAAAGAGTAAAAGAGAGATGAGTTTGGATATTAGGCCACAGTAAAATGATGTGGGAGAGGTACTAATGGAGGACAAAGAAATGGCAGGTGAATTTAGTAAGTATTTTGTGTCAGTCTTCACTGTGAAAGACAGCAGCAGTTTGCTAAAAGTTCAAGTTGTGTCAGGGACAGAAGTAAGTGCTGTTGCTATTATTAAGGAGAAGGTGCTTGAGAAGATGAAACTTATCTAAAGGTAGGTAAGTCACCTGGACCAGATGGACTACATCCCAGGGTTTTGAAAGGGGTTGCTAAAGAGCTTGTGGAGGCATTGGTAGTGATTTTCCAAGAGTCACTATATTCCGGAATAGTTCTGGAGTCTGCTGGCAGCTCTGGCCCCATAATCACTGCAATTTAGAAGAATGTGGGGGGATCTCATTGAAATCTACCGAATGTTGAAAGGACCTTTTAGAACAAAAGTAAGGAGGCACTTTTTCTAGCCAAGGAGTGGTGAATCTGGGGAATGCACCGTGACAAACTGCAGTGGAGGCCAAGTCTGTGGAAATACTCAAAGCAGAAGTTGATAGATTCCTAATTGGTCAGGGCATCAAGGGAAAGGATGAGAGGGCAGGTGAATGGGTTTGAACGGGATCTGGGATCAGAAACGATGAAATGACGGAGCAGACTCAATGGGCTCAATGGCCTAGTTCTGCTCCTATGTCTTGTGGTCTGGAATTATAATTGTCACTCCACTCTTAAAGAAGGAAAGGAGGCCGAAGAAAGGAAATT
This sequence comes from Hypanus sabinus, assembly GCF_030144855.1. NCBI lineage: Eukaryota > Metazoa > Chordata > Chondrichthyes > Myliobatiformes > Dasyatidae > Hypanus > Hypanus sabinus. The sequence continues at coordinate 28,199,981 of NC_082723.1, read as the reverse complement.
ATTGATCTGTTAGCTTGACGTAAGTGGTTGATAAAGTGTTGGAGTCCATTATCAAGGATAAGATTTCGGGGTACTTGGAGGCAGATGAGAAAATAATGCATTGGAGAGGGTCCAAAGGTGGTTCACAGGAACGGTTGTTCAATGTTGTTGAGTTTTTGTTGCTTGTCATTTCCAACCAACACACCACAGCAAATTCCTAATCCATGTCAATATTGATGGTGAATAAAGTTGATCCTTTATCTTTTGCACTTTATTAATCTACCTGCACTGCACTTTCTCAGTATCTCTACATTCTACATAATGGCTTATGTCTGGAATGGTATAAGATCATAAGACAGGAGCAGAATTAGGCCATTTGACCCATCAAGTCTGCACTACCATTCGATCATGGCTGATTTATAATCCCTCTCAACCCCATTCTCCTGCCTTTTCCCGTAAGAAACACCCTTTCCACGTCCACCCTTTCAATATTCGATAGTTCTTTGTTATGAGATCTCTGGTCATTCTGCTAAGCTCCACAAGAGTACAGGCCCACAGCCATAAAACTCTCCTCACATGTTAACCCTTCCATTCCTGGGATTATTCTTGTGAACCTCCTCTGGACCCTCTCCAAGGTCAGCACGTTATTTCTTAGATGAAGGGTCCAAAACTGGATGCCACGGTAGGGCAGTGGTTAGTGCATTGCTATTACAGCTGGGGATGTCGGAGTTTGGATTTCATTTCCAGTGCCATCTGTAAGGAGGTTGCATTTTCTCCCTCTGACAGCGTGGGTTTCCTCCAGGTGCTCTGGTTTCCTCCCACAGTCCGAAGACATTCCATTTAGTCGGTTAACTGGTCACTGTAAATTGCCCTGTGATCAATAGCGTTAAATAGTGTGGCCGTGCAGGGGCGGAAGGGCCTGCTCCCCACTGTAATCCTAAATAAATAAATAAACCTGCTCACAATACCCTCGGTGCAGTCTGATCGATGCCTTATAAAGCTTCCACATCACATCCTTGCTTTTATACTTTAGTCCTCTCAAAATTAATGCTAGTATTGTACTTGCCCTCTGATGCACCATCAACAACTCACTCTGAGACGTGAAGGCGAAATATCGGCTTTTATTGACTGGAAGAAGGAACGAGCAGTGAGTGACCACCATACTACATCCTGGAGACTGAGAGGCCGGGCTCAGGCCTCAATCGACTTTATACAGGGGTCAGTGGGAGGAGCCACAGGAGCAGTCAGCAGGGGGCATGTCCAGACAGGTATATGTAGTTCACCACAGGGAGACAGTGTGGGAGGAGCCACGGTCAGTGGGAGGAGCCACAGGAGCAGTCAGCAGGGGGCGTGTCCAGACAGGTATATGTAGTTCACCACAGATGCTGCCTGACCTGCTAATCAACCTGTACGTTTACCTACAGGAAATCCTGCTTAAGGACTCCCAAATCCACTTGCAACTCCGATTTCTGAACTTGAACAGCCTTCGCCTTTATTCTTTATTCCAAAGTGGCGACCATCCACTTCCCTGCTGAGTGATGTATCCAGAAGGGGAAGGCAAGCAAGAGTCACACCATGTGACAATGATAGACCCCAAAACCATGTCTCAGAGTCTTGACCTATCATTCAGAACAACAAGTGCTGGCAACACTCAGCAGGTCAGGCAGCATCCATGGGAAGGAAAAACCAGGCTACACCTTAAAAGTGAATTCAACGTTTGAAGTTCAGTACTGTGCAAAAGTCTCATATATAGAGCTAGGGTGCCTATGACTTTTGCACAGTACTTTTGCAATTTGAAGCAGAGAGAGAGAGTTTGTAAATCTGGCAGGAGCAAAGAATGTTGGGGTTGGTGAGGGTGGAGCATTGCGGGAGGGGTGTGGGACAGATGGCAGAGGAGTTTCAGGAGCAAGGGAAGACACAGGGGCAGTCACATCCAGCCCCGAGATACCAGGCAAATTTATTTGATTGCAAACAATTTGTTTATTGATCATTACAGAGTGACTCTCTGGTGCTTCCTGCTCCCTCTCCTCTCCCTTCCCATTTTCCCAATCCCTCTTCCTGCCTCTTTCCCACTCTCAGTCCACAAAAAGAGACCCATATCAGAATCAGGTTTATCATGACTCAAATATGTCATGAAATCTGTGTTTTTAAGTCTTAGGAACCCTAGCTATATATATTTCCTAAGACTTTTGCACAGTACTGGAAGCGAATTTCCCAATTTATAATTAGCAGTTCTTAAAATGTTTAAACTTTTGCCTGGTTACTGTAGAGCATTTAATATTTCAATGACATTTGAGTAATATTGTAAATGTATTGTTTGGTGAAGCATTCTTTGTTTGTTTATATAATTCATTATGGGTTATATGTAAGAAGTATGTGAATGGCATACGTCATTACACCACCAGGAATGAAAGGGTTGACATATGAGGAGTGTTTGGCAGCTTTGGGCCTGTACTCACTGGAATTTAGAAGAATGTGAGGGGATCTCATTGAAGCCTACTGAATGTTGAAAGGACTAGATAGGGTGGATATGGAGGGAATGTTTCCTGTAGTGGGGTATCCAGAACTAAAGGGCAAAGCCTCAAAATTGATGGGCGACCATTTGGAACGGAGGTAAGGAGGAATTTTTTTTAGCCAGAGAGTAGTGAATCTGTGGAATGCTCTGCCACAGGCCACGTCTGTGGGGATATTTAAGGCAGAAGTTGATAGTTTCCTGATGGGTCAGGGAAGGATATGTCAAGAAGGCAGGTGTACGCGGTTGAGTGGGATCCAGGATCAGACTTGATGGAATGGTAGAGCAGACTGGATGGGCTAAATGGCCTAATTCGGCTCCTACGTCTTATGGTCTTATGATGTGATCTGTGAACTATTTCAAGGGTTGGTTAAGATTGACACGACCAGATTTCCTTCCCTAGATTGCTCCCGTCGGAGAACCAGAGGGGTTTCTTTTATAACAACTCATACCTTCATGCTGACTGTCACAGGGGATAACTTCTTAATCCAGAGAATTTAGTTAGTTGAATTTATATTTTCCAGGTGATCAAATGATTATCATTCTATGATTCTGGCTTATTCTGTCTTCCTTTCCAATCCTGATGAAGAATCTCAGTCCGAGGTATTGACTGTTTATTCATTTCCATAAATGTCGCCTGACCTGCTGAGTTCCTCCAGCGATTTGTGTGTGTAGCTCTGGATTTCTGCAGAATCTCTAGTTTTTATGGTTACCATTCTAAGTTTAATTTACCAAATATCGAGCATTTCTAAGGGTCACCGCTGTGCAGAAAATGATGTTAGTCTGCAGTTAGTAAGTGAAAGCTGCGTTGTCGCACGATAACAATGCAGGCATAGTTTCCACAGGCTTCCAGGAGGGAGTCAGAGTTTATATTACAATTGAAACACCGTGAACTGAAACCATTTCTGCGGGCTGATGCATTGATTGGCCAGAAACCAAAGTAAATTGAAAAGGCATCCAAAACTGAGAGCAAGAAATTAGCGCAACACACACACACAATGCTGGAGGAACTCAGCAGATCAGGCAGTGTCTATGAAAACGAATAAACAGTTGATGTTTCCAACCCAGACCCTTCGTCAGGACTGGATAGGAAGGGGGAAGGCACCAGGGTAAAAACGTGGGGAAGGGTAGGAAGGAGGACAAGGTGGAAGGTGATAGGTGAAGTGATGCACTATCAATAAGTCTCGGAGACGTGAGCCAAGGTAGGCTTTTATTGGCTGGAAGAAAGCACTGTCAGCAGCAAGAGACCATCACACAACATCCTGGAGACTGAGGGAAGAGCAGTGCCTCCAATTGCCTTTATACAGGGGTCCATGGGAGGAGCCACAGGAGCAGTCAGCAGAGGGGTGTGTCCAGACAGGTATACGCATAGTTTACCACATGAAACCAGGTGGGTGGGAAAGGTAAAGGGTTGGAAAGGAAGGAATCTGATAGGAGAACAGAGTGGAGCATGGGAGAAGGGGAAGAAGGAGGGGACCAGGGTGAGGTGATAGACTGGTGAGGAGAAGAGTTAAGAGGCCAGAATGGGGAATAGAAGAAAGAAGGAGGAGGGAAAAAATTACCAGAAGGAGAAATCAGCTCTACTTCTACTGAGGCTCAGGACACAAAAACAACTAATTACAAATCATCTTCGGCTTTAGCCACTTCAGGAAGGTAGGGTTATGGTTAACTCAGTGTCTTCTCCCTGAAATTAAATCCAATTTGAACCAAAGTGGTGGAATTCTGTTTCAGGCCATGGCAAGCAATATTGGGAATGAATCCTGTCTCAGGGTTCTGAGTTGGTCTTCCAAGTTCAAAGTTCTAAGTAAATTTATTATCAATGTACGTGTATGTCACCATATGCAACCCTGAGGTTCATTTTCTAGCAGATTTATTCAATAAATCTGTAGAATAATTACCATAACAGATGGTTGAGGGGTAATAACTGCTCCTGAACCTGGTGGTGTGGGTCTTGAGGCTCCTGTACCTTCTTCCTGATGGCAGCAGCGAGAAGAGAGCATGGCCTGGGTGGTGCAGGTCCTTGAGAATGGATGCTGCTTCCAAGCGACAGTGCTCCTTGCTTTGAGACACACTGTGCAAGAAGTGAAGATGAATCAAAAATACCTCTCCGACTTACCAGCCCCAAGAGAAATCTTAAATCCCCGAGGGCACAGCAAGTGGTCCAGTTGGTAGAGCTGCTGCTTGATCCCCAGTGATCCGGAACAACCCTGGCTTGCACTGTCCCCTGTGGAGTTCGCACATTCTCTGCGTGTTTGGGCTTCCACTGTGCTTCGATTTCCTCCCAGTAACACACAGGTTCCTCCGAGAGGACTACAGCTTGTCATGGTTTGGGTGCTTGCGTGCCCAGAGAGCTGTGTTGGCTGGAGTCAGGGCTTTATGCTTCGGCTCTTTGTAAGGTCACCCATGCCAAATAGGTCAAAGGGTAGAGGCCAGATGTGGTCCACTGGTCCTCCAGATTTGAGGGTTCTGCTCAGGGCTAACAACCCTGACTGGTAAAACAAAACTGTTACTGAAAGAGCAGTGAAGAATCCTCCCACATCGGAGTGTGACGGTGTTCCTGAGTCTCCACCCGGGTCTTACACGACTGACAGTGGTGAAAAATGAGAGGAAGCTACTGACACAATGAAGCAAGCCCTGAGCACCGCCAGAGATGGAAGAACTTCATTGCTGCCCTAGGCACCAGCAAGGTAACAGGCAGTAAGTAAGAAACATGCAGGTTGGTGTTATAGAGACGTAGAGTTATACAGCACAAAAACAGACCCTTCAGACCTTCTCATCCATGCTGACAAAAGTATCTCTCTTAGACCAAGCTATTTGTCTACATTTAGCCCACAGTCCTCCAAATCTTTCCTACCTGTGTATCTGTCCAAATGTATTTCAAGATTAGAGATTGCTTTATTTGTCACCTGTATATTGAAATATATAGTGGGTCCACGTCCACAACCCACTTAGTCAAAGAATGCGTTGGGAGCAGCCTGGTGCTCCCACACATTCAGCACCAAGTCACCTCATCTGTTTGGTCTATTATACTTGCCTATTTCAACCTGGCATTCGGCTGTTGAAGTCGAGGTGATTTGGGACTGCTGCTCACACAGTCAGATGCCGTCAAAAGATAAAAATTGTCGCCATGCTTCCGGCATCAACATAGTATGCTCTGGAACCAGGGGATAACTTCACTCGCCCCATCACTGAAATGTTCCCACAACCTAGGGACTCATTTTCAAGGACTCTTCATCTCATGTTCTTGATATACATTGCTTACTTACTTACTATTATTATTTCTTTCTTTTTGTTTTTGCACATTCTGTTGTCTTTTACACACTGCTTGAATGCCCAAGTTGGTGAGGTCTTTCACTGATTCTGTTATGGTTATTATTCTATGGATTTATTGAGTATGCCCACAGACAATGAATCTCAGGGTTAGGTATGGTGACATATATGTATTTTGATAATAATTTTGCTTAGAACTTTGAATTTGGAATGTGGGATGAAACTAGAGGGAACCCACTCAGCCACAAATCTCCCACATGACATTTTTGTCAATACCTCCTGAAAGACCGTCACAATATATTCACCCAAGAATGTGAAAATATTTTTTACAAAATATTCCGATGGACTTGTCAAGTGTTGCATCATCTTTCCCGGGAAGGAAAATATTAGTATCATTCCTGTATTACTTTCACTGAGCAGTGATTTGCCTGGAAGCCACAATCGAGAGTGTGAAGGACACCACCTCGACCACAAGTTTCGTCACCGCGGAGTCCCGGTGCCGGTGTTCGTGCCAATGCTCAATGGTGGGCAGGACTTGGCCTGTGATGGACAATGCTGCATCCACCGCTTTCTGAAGCCCTTTCCATTCCTGTGCATTGGTGTTTCTGCGCCAGGTCATAGCACAACCAGACGAGTGTCGGGGTCACAGACATGGTGATGGCCTGGGTAGTGGAGTTGCTGATTGAGGAATGGGGAACAGGGGACACTAAAATTCTTTACAGTGTATAAATTTCTTGCTTGGGTGGCGGGGTGGAGATAAATTTCTATCGAAGAAGGTGTAAAGCATTCACTAGCCTGCAGGTCACCTTTGGGCAGGTGTAGCACCTGCTTAGTCCCCCGATCAGGGCCACGAGAAGCCATGGGAGCCAGTGGTGGATGGTCGTATGAGCAGCTGGTGCAGATCACAAGTCCTGAAGAGTACTGATAATGGCTGGGGTCACCCGTCTAGTAAAGACACTCCCCAGAAGAAGGCAATGGCAAACCTCTTCTGTTGAAACACTTGCCAAGAACACTCATAGTCACAGATAGACCATGATCGCCCATGTCATACGACAGGGCACATAATGATGATGAATTTTCTTGCAGCGAGCACCACATCCAGCTCAACAGCATCAGAACACTAACACGTGAAGCATTAATTAAATGGAACTTTTTGTTTACTCAGCTGAATAAGGGTTAACAGAGAATAACCACATCCCAAAACAAATGATGAAGAATGTGTTGCTGAGAGATGAAGCAGACCGAGGTCCCTCTGAAACGCTCAGTTAAAACAGATGTTTCTGCATAAAAGTTTGGCCTGACCAAGTAGATTAATTCAATCCATGCGCAATGTTGTGCCCTGCGAGCAAGACTGGCTACATGTTTGTTTTTACTTTTGAAACATTAACGAACTCCAGGACCTGGTGTTGTGGCAGGAGAAGTCTTGCCTCCAACTTCTCAGAGTCTGAGTCAAGTTTATTATCGCTGACAAACTTTGCGCTTTGCGGCAGCAGTACGGGGCAATACAAAAAAGGTACTAAAAGTTACAATCAGTTCTATATTTGTAAAAATATATCAATAAATAGTGCAAAAAGAGAGCCAAACAGTGAGGTGGTGTTCATTGGTTCACGAATCATTCAGAAATCTGTCGGCGGAGTGGAGGAAGCTGGTCATAAAGCGTTGACTATGTGTCTTCAAGCTCGCGTATTTCCCCCCTGATGGTAGTAATGAGAAGAGCGCATGTCCTGGGTGATGGGGGTCCTTAAACATTAGATTTATTTGCCATAAGTACATAGAAACATACATTGAAGTGTATCATTTGCGTCAGTGACCAATACAGTCTCAGGATGTCACCAGCTGCCAGTGCCGACATAGCAAGCCCATAGCAAGACTTACTAACAGCGTCTGGTACACCTCTGGAATGTGAGAGGAATCTGAAGCAGCAGACATTCATGGGGAGAATGTACCAACAGACGGCAGTAGGAGTTAAACCTGGATCACTGGCATTGTGCCAGCTTCTGTGCTGCTGTGCCTTAATGATGAATGTTGCTTTTTTGAGGCATCGCCTTTTGAGTGTGTCCTTGATACTGAGGAGGCTAGTGGCCACAATGGAGTTGGCTGAGGCCGCAACCTTCTGCAACTTTTTGTGATCATGTGCATCGGAGCCTCCATTCCAGGGGGTGATGCGATGGTCAGAACGCTCTCCATTATACTTCTGTAGAAATTTGCTTGAAATTTCCTTAGTCAAAATGGGTGGCTTCCTGTTCATCAATCAATAGAGGTTATACCTCACACTTCCAGTCAGCCCAGTTTGATCTTGATCTCCAAAGCTGTCAGTATGGAGTTTGCATGTTCTCCCCTCCCCGTGTCTGCTCCCTCGAGGAGCAGCAGCCTCCTGCCACATCCCAACAACCTGTGAGTGCAAATGGTTCATTTTAATATCAGAATATTCATATTTTAATGTTACATGTATATAACATACATCCTGAAATTCTTACACTTCGCAGACGTCCATGAAACAAGCAACCTCAAAGAATGAACGACAGCAACATCAGAACCCCAAAGCCCCCCATCTTCCCTCCCACACACAAGCAGCAGCAAAAGCATCTACCCTCCCCACCCCTCATGAACCAGCAGAAGCACCACCCCTCCCCACCTTGCAAGCAATAGCAAAGCCCCCCAAAAGTCCTTGATTTAGAGTCTATCGAGAACTTCAGCCAATAAGCAGCGACAGCAGTGCACATCACCTGTCTCCCACCACCCTTCAGTCGGCGAAATCGGTGAGGAACTGGATCGTCTACAGGACTGCTCCCCAAAGGCGCACGTCTCCCAGGCCACGCCTGGAAAAAAAACAAATGCCAGGCCTCACAGTCCGTAATTGAATTAGTATTTGTACAGACCGTTCTCTTTGGCACATTGGTCATTTGCCAATCTTCATTTGTGTGTAGTTTTTCATTGATTCTGTTGGGTTTTTGTTGTACTGTGAATGCCCACAAGAAAATAAATCTCAGGTGCATGATGACATATACACATATATATACACAGTTCAATAATAAATTTGCTTTGATCTTTGAACTTTGAATGGAATTGCTTTGTGAGCTGGCTTAGGCTTGATGGGCCGAAAGGCCACTGTGTTGCAAGAAAATCATCAAACTGAAAGCAAATGTGCTCTTAGTAACGAAGAACTGAGGTTAGAAATTCTCTCCCCAAAGCTCTCCACCTCTCATCACTTCCTCCCTCATGTTGTTCCTGAAGTTGATTGTCCTAGCATGTCTGTGCATATTGGCTGGCCCAAACTGCACATACAGTAGTTGTCTCAGAGACTGATATGTCAAGAATTACTTAACTCACTGTAGTAAGTGGTCTTGACAAAGAATGTCTGCTTCCATCCAAGAAACCTGTTCTTGTAAGGTAGAGAGTTCATCACCATCATAATTATGTGGAGTTATGTGAGCAATCGTGGCCTTTGACACTGACTGTTCTGGGAAATCTTTCTACAGAGTTTGCTATTGCCTTCTTCGGGGCAGTGTCCTTACAAGATGGGTCACCTCAACCATTATCGATACTGTTCAGAGAGAGTCTGCCTGGGGTCAGTGGTCACATAACCAGGACCTGTGATAGGCACCCTCTGCTCGTACGACCATCCACCACCTGCTCCCAAGGCTTCACCTGACCCTGATCGGGGGGAGGGGCTAAGCAGGTCCTACACCTTGCTCAAGAGTGACCTGCAGGCTATCGAAAGACCTATCTCCACTCACCCGTCCAGGTAGACAATTAGTCACAGGAAAAATCCAAGAGGTTAAAGGGTTCATATTTTTGAGCTTCTAGTGTTACAAATTCAACTGTTGGAATTTAGGGTGCATTTCTTGGTGTGAGTGATTTTGAGGAGTGTGGGCAACTGAACACATTCACAGCTCTTCTTCATCTTCTTAACCCATCACCCCTACTGTAGCAAAGGCCGCTGACAGCAGCTTGCCAAAGCCCTCTGTCCTGCGCCAGTCTTTCAAGTTTTCCCAAAGGTAGCTCATCTTCTCGGTATATCCCTCTTCTCCCAGGGATGAGGTCTTTGGAGCTTCCATTGGTGTTTCTGTAACACTGAGTTTTTATAAGATGTTGTTGCTAGCCCCATTTTGAACCCTCCTCCTTTCACAGATGCGTTTGGGAGTATCCATGGTGGAATTATGTTCATAGCTGGAATAAAACAATTTCAGAGCAGATTATCATCTCACTGCTGTTGTGGCTGTATGAATTTGCTTCCTACACCACGGGGGTCAGCTACAAGGTGCGTTAGAATGTCAAATGATGGAGGAGTCCTTATCCTATGATGATTCATTCAAGGGTGAGGGTAGGGTGGGCAATCCCAGCTTTTATTGCTCATTTCTTGTTACCCCTGAACTGTAAAAGACAGTTGATGATAGCAGATTACTACAAAATATATGCATTTTCAATCACATTTACTAACTTACTAACGGGAGAGGGGACGGGGTGTGGAGCACCAGAGAAACATTCTGTAATGATCAGTAAACCAATTGTCTGGAATCAAATGTCCTTGCCTGGCATATAAGGGCTGCTTTCGTCCGTACCCTCACCACCACCCTCTTCCCACCCCCCGCCCCTGGTACTCCTTCTATGCTACCAGTCCCACACCTCTCCCATGGCACTCCACCCTCACCATTCCCGACACCCTTTGCTCCTGCTAGATTAACAAAGTCGCTCTCTGCTCCACGTTGACAAATTCTGTGCACGAAGTCTTAGGTACCTTATCTACAAACAGTGTATATGTGCCCAAGGCTTTTGTATGTAGTCACATGACCATAAACTTGAACTTGAACTTCAGGTCTTATAGACGCCTGGTTCAGGATGGGCATAAGTGTCAGCCCTACTGTTAACCTGAACTTGTTTGTATTCACACATAGGCCAAAGGTTCAAAGGTTCAAATGGTCATTTTAATATTACAATAACAGTCTACAACCTGAAATTCTTATTCTTCACAGACATCCACAAACAAGAAACCCCCATAGAATGAATATTAGAAACATCAAAGCCCTGAATCCCCCACTCCGTCTCGCTTTGCACAGGCAGCAGCAAAGCACGGACCCCCCCCCCATGCAAACAATAACAAAAACACCCCCCCCCAGACAGACCTTGATCAAGAGTCCTTCGAAAACTACCCGGCACCTCGGTATCCCAGACAGGCTCTCTCTTTCCAGCCAGGGAGAGAGAGAGGGTCCCCCTGCAGTAACGAGTGGAGACCAGCAACTGACCGGTCCGATGCTACAATCTTCCATGTCACCCCTCCAAGCCTACCCCCCCAGCAACTTGAGGGCCAACAGGACTCTCTCTCTGCATCAAAAGAGAGAGAGAGTGAGAGGGATCACGGGAGTACAGGCCAGCATCTCCCCAGAGATGAGTTACTGAACAGGGCAGCAATCCAGCAGTTTAGTGGTCACAAGTCAATGCCCCCTCCCCACCACCCCACTGCATCCTACATTTTTATTCTGACTTCTATTCTCCCTTCCAGTCCCAATGGCAGATCTCGGCCTGAAATGTGAACTGTTCATTTCCCTCCATAAATGCTGAGCTTCCCTGGCATTTTGCATGCGTTGTTCCAGGCTGGCATAATGCTTTGCATGACAGGATTCAATTCCTGCCGCTGGAGTTTGCACATTCTCCCCGTGACCGTGTGAGTTTCCTCCAGGTACTCCAGACCCCTCTCATATTCCAAAGATGTACCGGTTAGGGTTGGTAAGTGTGGTCATGTTATGTTGGTGCTGGAAACATGGTGACATGTGCGGGCAGCCCTCAGCACATCTTCAGACTGTGCTGGTCATTGGTGCAGATGTTACATTTCACCGTATGTTTTGAAATGTCAATGTGATAAACAAAGTTAATCTTTTTTTATATCTAGACACAATCTATTGCATTTTGGCAGTGAGTCCAAGCCTCCTGCATTCAACACTGTGTGAGCAAGAGTCCTGGATCACCTCAACTTCAGTAGCTAAATGCGAGGTGGAAGCAAGAAAATATCTCACACTATTGGTTCATTGGTGAGACGGATGGCAGGGGAGCTGTGCGGACCAGACCCCCATACCGGAGCGGTGGCTGTTACAGCCGCCCGGGGAGAAGGCACTGATGGTGGTGTAGGAGAGAACATAGCTGTGGTGGGCAGGTTGGAATCCATGCTGGGTTGGGGGCTGGGCCCTGCAGGCCCATCAGTGCTGCCCTCCAGTGTTCGCTCCTGGAAGACAAGCCAGCTTGCCTTCATCTGCATCTGACCCAGCAAGAGATGAGCAACTGGCGCAGGCTTGTTCTTGCAGAAACATGGTTTCAGACTACACCTCATGCACCATCAATCTTTTGGCCATGCTGCTCAAGGATTGTGCTATTGTTATCTTTTGTGACTATATGTGCTATCGTAACTATGTCCTGTGTGCTGTGTGGGGCTGTATGCACTGTCTTTTGGACCTAGGTCCTGGAGGAATACTGTTTTGTTTAGCTGTATACATGTGTATGGTTGAATGACAATAAACTTGAACTGGAATGAACTCCTGTACTCTTCAGAGACAAACTCAAAGGCATCTGGCAACATACGAAGCAGATTGTGGATTGGAAACTTTCCAAACCAACTGACATCCAGTTTCGCTCTGACCCTAATCTTTCAACCAAGACTTTCTCAAAAATATTTTCAAGATTAGTATCAGCAAAGGGGAAACTTTAGGGGCTGAGTCCACTAGGAAAATGAAGTTAAAGGAAAGAGATAAACACCTGTTTCTTTCTCTAAGTACACAGTTGAAGTTGCCGCACAAGTTGATAGGGTGGTTAAGAAGGCATATGGAACATTGGCCTTCGTTAATCAGGGGATGTTCAAGACCCGGGAGCTAACGTATCAACTCCATAAAACGCTAGTTAGACAACACTTGGAAAATTCTGTTCAGTTCTGGTCGCCTCATTATAGGAAGGAGGTGGAAGCTTTAGAGAGGGCGCAGGGAAGATTTACCAGGATACTGCCTGGATTAGAGAGCATGTCTTATGAGTGATAGCTTAAGCGAGCTAGGGCTTTTCTCTTTGGAGCGAAGGAGGAAGAGAGGTGACTTGATAATGGTGTACAAGACGATAAGAGGCATAGATCTACTGGACAACCAGAGACTTTTTCCCAAAGCAAAAATGGCTAATATCAGGGAACAGTCAGTAATTTTAAGGTGATTGAAGGAGAGAATATGTTCCGCACTACTTTTTGGGCCGAAGTGCCTGTATTGTGCTGTAGGACTTCTATGTTTCTATAATAGGGGGATGTCAGAGGTAGGTATTTTTAAACAGAGAATGGTGGGGGCATGGAATGTCCTGCCAGGGTGGTGATAGAGACAGATACATTATGGACATTTAGATAGGCACATGAACACAGAATAGTAGGGCATCCCTTTAGAACAGAGATGAGGAGGGATTTCAGTCAGAAGATGCTGAATCTATGGAATTTCATACCACCACAAGACCATAAGATGTAGGAGCAGAATGAGGCCATTCAGCCCATTGAGTCTGCTAAGCTATTTCATCATGGCTGAACTATTTCCTCTCAACTCCATGTTCCTGCCTTCTCCCTGTAACCTTCCATGCCCTGACTAATCAAGAACCTATGAACGTCTGCCTTACATATACCCAATAACTTGGCCTCCATGGCCACCTGTAGCAATGAATTCCACAGATTCACCACCCGCTGGCTAAAAAAAAAATCCTCTTCATCTCTGTTCTAATTGGACATTCCTCAATTCTGAGGCAATGACCTTTGCTCCTAGACTCCCCCATCATAGGAACCAACATTTCCACATCCACTCTATCTGGACCTTTCAACATTCGATTGGTTTCAATGAGATTCCCCCCTTGCTCTTCCTAATTCCAGTGAGTACAGGCCCAAATGCTCCTCACATGGTAACCCTTTCATTCCCAGAATCATTCTTGTAAGCCTCCTCTGAGCCCTCTCCAATGTCAGCACATGCATTCTTCGATACCCTGGGGACTTGTGGAAACTGTGTGGTGATTTCTTTTGAACTTATAGTCTTTTAACATCTTTGGACTATTTTTTTACTGTGCCCATGGTCTGTTTTTTTAAAATTAATTATGCTATTGTTTGCACTGTTGTAACTATATATTGTAACTATGTGGTTTTGTGCAGGTCTTGTAGCTTTAGTTTTTGGTCTTGTTTTGTCTGGTGGATTTGGAGCTCCTTTCCGGGGAACGCGCTAAGACAATAGCGCGATATTAATATGCAGCAGCCTCTCCAGACTCTGGATCAGGGATTGCCAAACGTTATGTGGATTTTCTGTTTTGTCATATGCTTTTGTGATATCATTCTGGAGGAATGTTGTCTCATTTTTTAACTGCATTGCATTTGTGGTTTCTAGATGACAAATAAACTGAATCTGAAAACTGCTCACAGTACTCCCAAGTGAGGCCTTACCACATAGCCATAGATGGCCGTGGAGACCGAGTCATTGTGTATACTTAAAGCGGAGGTTGGTAAGTTCTTGAATAATCTGGATGTCAATGTCACAGGGGGAAGGCAGGAGGATGGGATGAGAGGGGTAATAAATCAGCCATATTAGAATCAATGGACTGAATGGCCTAATTTGCTCCTATTTCTTATGGTTTTATTTTAATACACATGCTTTTTATTTTGCCCAGTGTCTTATCATAAGTCCAATTTTGTAGGACACACGCAGGGAAGAAAAATACACCGTCTCTTGCAGCAATAAGCAGCACGTATTCCTCAAAGGCCTGCTGAGTGCGACCAGAGAGATTTGCAAGTGGGAATGAAACTACGAGCTCAGTGTGGAAACATTAATTCTTACAGCACCATTATAAAGGACACCTTTCCGAGGGTAATGTGGTTATGATAAGGGTTCCCAAACTTGATGGTTATTAATCTTGTCCTATTAGTTTTAAAAGAGTGGATTCAGGACTGAAATCAAATGAACTCTTTTATTCAAATAATTATAGGAGTGACAATGATACAACTCAAGGTTAACATTTCTCGCTGCCTTGAAGCTTCACTTGGACTCCAGAGACCTTTCTTCAACTTCTTTTGCCAAAATTACTTCTTTGAACATTTTTTCTTGCGAGGGTCGAGCGTTTATTGCAGTAATTTATCATCCCCGTGTTCAGTGGCTGGATCATAAAACAGAGATGCGTCCATGTGGAAATCCATTTTGGATGTTAAAAATGCACGGCATTTGTGCACTGTCAGCTGTGTGGGGAGTCATTTTTTTCACAAGCGTCAGGGCTTCAGGGAGCGCTGAACAGAGAGTATCTCCGCATTCTTCCTCAGGCACAGCGCTGACACCACCTTCTCTCTTCCACCTACTGAATTCTGCCAGTTCATTGGGGATGTCAACACCTCGGCCACCAAGACTATTCCTTCTCTGTGGAGGAGTTTCACTGACCAAGCTGTCACCTCGCAGGTTTCCACGGATGTACTGTGGAGAGCATTCGAACTGGTTGCGTCACTGTCTGGTAGGGAGGGGGACACCGCACAGGATCAGCAAAGTAAGCAGAAGTTTGTAAACTCAGCCAGCTCCGTCATGGGCAGTAGCCTCCCCAGCATGGAGGGCACCTTCAGAAGAGGGCATCTATCACTAAGGACCCCCATCACCCAGATGTGCCTACCTCTCATCGCCTCATCAACAAGGAGTTACACACACTCGGTGACTCAGGAGCACATTCTTTCCCTCTGCCACCAAATTTCCGAAAGGACAATGAATCAATGAACACTAACCCACCGTTTTTCACTCTCTTTTTGCATGACTTGTTTAATTTAATTTTTATATGCACTTACTGTAATTCATGGTGTTTATGAATTATTATGTATTGCAATGTACTGCTGCTGTAAGATGCCGAATTTCATGACCTTTATTTATTTATTGAGGTACAGCACAGGCCTTTTGAGCCCTGCTGCCCAGCAATCCCCCGATTTAACTCTACCCCAATCATGGGATAACTTACAATGACCAGTACATCTTCGGACTGTGGGAGCAAACACACGTGGTCACGGGGTGAACATACAACCTCCTTACTGACAGCAGCGGGAATTGAACCCCGGTCGCTGGTATCGTAAAGCATTGTGTTAGCCACTGTGTTACTGCGCTGCCAGTGACATTAAACCTGGTTCTCATTCTGCTCTCATCTACAGCCGCCTCTGAACTCTGTCTCTCTAACATTGGCTGAACTTCGCTAAAATCTACCAATTGCCTGACATTGTTCTCCAAGGCACCACTGATCGGTGTGAGCAGCAAAATGTACAAGAGCAGCAGGCACTCGGAGTACCACCAGAGACAGGAACAGAATTGGGCCATTCAGCCCATTCAGACTGCTCTGCCACCTTACTAAGTAAGAATCTGCTTTAAATATATCCATTGGCTTGGCCACCATCTGCTTTAAATATATCCATTGGCTTGGCCACCATCTGCTTGTGGTAATGTGTTCCACAGATTTTCCACCCTCTGGCTAAAGAAATTCCTCCTCTCTGTTCTAAAGGGACATCCTTGTATTCTGAGTCTATGCCCTTTGGTCCTAGACTCTCCCATTATTAAAAACATCCTCTGCATATCAACTCTATCTAGGCTGTTCAATATTCAACAGGTTTCAATAAAATTCCCCCTTCATCCTTCTAAATTCCAGTGTGTACAGGCCCAGTCATCAATTTCTCGTCATACATTAACTCTTTCATTCCTGAGATCACACTAATGAACCTCCTCTGGACTTTCTCCAATGTCAGCACATGCTTTTTTAGATAAAGAGCCCAAAGCCGCTCACAATACTCTAAGTATGGCCTGACGTAGTCCAACCCAGTCCTGACGTGGAAATGTATCATCGAACATAAGACCAGAAGACACAGAAGCAGAACCAGGCCATTTGGCCCATCAACTCTCATCCTTGGAGAGGACAATGAGTTCTCAACCCAGGAGGCGATCTCTGGAGGTAGATAAATTATTGAGTCGTCTTGAGAGCTACTAGGAATTGCCAAAGAAGAGGAGATGCGGCCAGCATAGATCTGCCACAATTATAAGGGGAGACAGAGACAGAGAGTCATAGAACTATTCAGCGTGACCCATCTCATTCATGTCAACCAAGTTGCCTAACTTAGTTAGCGCTACATCCCTGTAGTTGGTCTATATCTCTCTAAACCTTTCCTATCCATGTACCTGTTTAAATGCCTTTTAAATATTGTAATTTGTTGCAGGGGTAGAATAGTGAGGGCTAATAATTAGTAAATAGGGATGTGGATTGTGCTAATGTGGTAACAGTCAAACACAGACAAAGCCTAGGAGTAGAGACATGGAATGCAGTAGCGACAACACCCAAGTTTCAGGAGCTCCACTAAATTATATTACAGCAAGCACCCATTGTAATAGAAAATCAGTTTTGTGGTTATACCTGTGGATAATCATTTTATTCTATAATCAGGATCTAGTCTGTTACTTAATTAAGTCTTTCTCTGATAACCATGCTGTATTCAAAATGATTTACTGGTAATCTCGTCAACTGAGAATGTAAAATTTCATGCTCAGGTCGAACAACTTTGACTGACCTGTTGGTGTGTACCAGTTTTTAATAAATTCCCTGTTATTTCAAATAAATTGTTAATAAATTCCCTGTTATTTTAAACATCAACTTCACCTGGCCTTTCAGTTTCCTCTCAAAAGGCAATCTAGAACTCGTGGGCAGTGCTTCAGAAACACGGAGTAGTCCATGTAAGACAGAGAAGATGAGGAATCTCTCATGCACCCCATGGCTATCCCTTCTCTTCTCCTCGCCTGCCAATTTCCTCCCTCTGGTTATCCTCATTCTTTCCTTTCTTCCGTGGTCCATCAAGTTCCTACTACATCAGGCTCTTACTTCTTCCTCCAATCACCTCCCAGCTTCTTACTTCCTCCCCCTTCCCCACTCATACACCTTCTCACCAATCACCTGCCAGATTTTACTCCACCCCTCCCCCACTCATACATCTTCTCACCAATCACCTGCCAGATTTTACTCCACCCCTCCCCCACTCATACACCTTCTCACCAATCACCTGCCAGATTGTATCCACCCCTCTCCCATTCATACACCTTCTCACCAATCACCTGCCAGATTTTACTCCACCCCTCCCCCACTCATACACCTTCTCACCAATCACCTGCCAGATTTTACTCCACCCCTCCCCCACTCATACACCTTCTCACCAATCACCTGCCAGATTTTACTCCACCCCTCCCCCACTCATACACCTTCTCACCAATCACCTGCCAGATTGTATCCACCCCTCCCCCACTCATACACCTTCTCACCAATCACCTGCCAGATTTTACTCCACCCCTCCCCCACTCATACACCTTCTCACCAATCACCTGCCAGATTGTATCCACCCCTCCCCCACTCATACACCTTCTCACCAATCACCTGTCAGATTGTATCCACCCTTCCCCCACTCATACACCTTCTCACCAATCACCTGCCATTGTATCCACCCCTCTCCCACTCATACACCTTCTCACCAATCACCTGCCAGATTGTATCCACCCCTCCCCCACTCATACACCTTCTCACCAATCACCTGCCAGATTGTATCCACCCCTCCCCCACTCATACACCTTCTCACCAATCACCTGTCAGATTGTATCCACCCTTCCCCCACTCATACACCTTCTCACCAATCACCTGCCATTGTATCCACCCCTCCCCCACTCATACACCTTCTCCCCAATCACCTGCCAGATTTTACTCCACCCCTCCCCCACTCATACACCTTCTCACCAATCACCTGCCAGATTTTACTCCACCCCTCCCCCACTCATACACCTTCTCACCAATCACCTGCCAGATTGTATCCACCCCTCCCCCACTCATACACCTTCTCACCAATCACCTGCCATTGTATCCACCCCTCCCCCACTCATACACCTTCTCACCAATCACCTGTCAGATTGTATCCATCCTTCCCCCACTCATACACCTTCTCACCAATCACCTGCCATTGTATCCACCCCTCCCCCACTCATACACCTTCTCCCCAATCACCTGCCATTGTATCCACCCCTCCCCCACTCATACACCTTCTCACCAATCACCTGCCAGATTTTACTCCACCCCTCCCCCACTCATACACCTTCTCCCCAATCACCTGCCAGATTTTACTCCACCCCTCCCCCACTCATACACCTTCTCACCAATCACCTGCCAGATTGTATCTGCCCCCTCCTCCACTCATACACCTTCTCACCAATCACCTGCCAGATTGTATCCACCCCTCCCCCACTCATACACCTTCTCACCAATCACCTGCCAGATTGTATCCACCCCTCCCCCACTCATACACCTTCTCACCAATCACCTGCCATTGTATCCACCCCTCCCCCACTCATACACCTTCTCACCAATCACCTGCCAGATTTTACTCCACCCCTCCCCCACTCATACACCTTCTCACCAATCACCTGCCAGATTTTACTCCACCCCTCCCCCACTCATACATCTTCTCACCAATCACCTGCCAGATTTTACTCCACCCCTCCCCCACTCATACACCTTCTCACCAATCACCTGCCAGATTGTATCCACCCCTCCCCCACTCATACACCTTCTCCCCAATCACCTGCCAGATTGTATCCACCCCTCCCCCACTCATACACCTTCTCACCAATCACCTGCCAGATCGTATCCACCCCTCCCCCACTCATACACCTTCTCACCAATCACCTGCCATTGTATCCACCCCTCCCCCACTCATACACCTTCTCCCCAATCACCTGCCAGATTTTACTCCACCCCTCCCCCACTCATACACCTTCTCACCAATCACCTGCCAGATTGTATCTGCCCCCTCCTCCACTCATACACCTTCTCACCAATCACCTGCCAGATTGTATCTGCCCCCTCCTCCACTCATACACCTTCTCACCAATCACCTGTCAGATTGTATCTGCCCCCTCCTCCACTCATACACCTTCTCACCAATCACCTGTCAGATTGTATCCATCCTTCCCCCACTCATACACCTTCTCCCCAATCACCTGCCAGATTGTATCCACCCCTCCCCCACTCATACACCTTCTCACCAATCACCTGCCAGATTGTATCCACCCCTCCCCCACTCATACACCTTCTCACCAATCACCTGCCAGATTGTATCTGCCCCCTCCCCTCACCACCTTAGTCTGGCTCCTTTCCACTTCTTTCCCAGCTCTGATGAAGGGTCTTGACTGTTTATTCCACTCCATAGATGCTGCCTGGCCTGCTGAGTTCCTCCAGCATCTTGTGTGTGTTGCTCTGCAGAATCTCTTGTGTTTATGAGGAATTTCTTGTTGCAGTGAATCATGAATCTTCTGTGCCCCAGGAAGCTGAGAGATGGAGTTTTGAACGCCCACTCAGTGGACACTTTATTAGGTACACCTGTGCACCAGCTCATTGATACAAATTTCTGATCAGCCAATCATGTGGCAGCAACTCAACACATAAAAACACGCAGACGCAATCAGGAAGTTCAGTTGTCGTTCGGACCAAATGTCAGAGTGGGGTGGGAAATGTGATCTAAGTTTACAGAGAAAGGTACAAAAAACAGCTTGTGAACGGAAGTTCGTGGGCGAAATCACCTTGTTAATGAGAAAGGTGCGAGGAGAATGGCCAACTTGGTCTACGTTGTCAGACGTTAAAATAGTTGTGTGCAGGAAGGGCATGTCTGAACACACAACCTTGACGTGGACGGCCTACAGCAGCAGGAGACCACGAACATACACTTAGCGTCCACTTTATTAGGTGTCCTACCTACTGCCCATTACGCGGCTGGCGTTTAGGGTAGCAATGGACATCCTCAATCTCTGGCAGTTATCAGGGCTTCCTTCATCGTGTCAGTAGCTGGGTTTTCACTACTGTCAGTCACCTAAGTTCAGGGTGGAGACTCTGGAATACTGTCACATTCAGACATAAAAGAATTCTTCATTGCTGTTTCCGTGACAGCTTTGTTGATCAGTCACGATTGTTAGCCCTGAGCTGAAACCCTGAACCTGGAGGACCAGTGAACCACTCTTAGTCTGGCCTCAACCCTTTGACCTGTTTGGCATGGGTGACCCTACCAAGACCAGAGCAGAGTAGATGTGGAAAGGCTGTTTCCCTTGGTGGGTGAGTCCAGGACAAGAGGTCACAGTCTTAGAATTAGAGGGTACCCATTTAAAACAGATGAGGAGAAATTTTTTTAGCCAGAGGGTCATGGATGTATGGAATTCGTTGCCGCATACAGCTGTGGAGGCCCGATTATTGAGGGTTTTTAAGGAGAGATTGACAGCTATCTGATTAGTCAGGGTACCAAGGGATATGGGAAAAAAGCCGGAAATTGGAACTTGACGGGAGAATAGTTTAGCTCATGGTGGAGTGACGGAGCAGACTTGATGGGCCGAATGGCCTACTTCTGCTCCTTTGTCTTGTGATAAAACTCTGACTCCAGCCAACATGGCTCTCTGGATCATTGAGGCACACAAGCCTCCAAACCATGACAAGGTTGTGGTCCTCTTGGAGGTTTATTAGCTACGGGAGATACATAATCAAGTGGCCACTGAGTGCGTTAAGAAAACGCAGGAAGTTCTCAGGAACATTTACTGGTGGGCATTCCCATCCACACACATCGTAACATTGAGTAAGAACATTGTTACCAAAGAATATTTTCCTCGTTATCATCTTACTAGTTGTTGAAGTGTGCATTGCCCAAATGGCTGCTATAATTAGAACTGTGTACAGACCACATCTGTGTTACAAATATACCCATATTGTACTGTCTCAGTACTTTTATATTTGTGTGCTGTAGTACTTACTTTTTATTCGCAGTTGTTTTGTAAATAACACTATTCTTTGTACTTCTGGTTAGATGCTAACTGCATTTCATTGGCTTTGTATCTGTACTCGGCACAACGACAATAAAATTGAATCTAATCTAATCTAATCTAAAAATACGCCCCATTTTTCTAGATCTTCATAAATAAGTTTTGTCCATAACTGGGATTGGGAGGGATGGTACTGGGTGACTGTCATACTTTGGCCACTTCGACTAATTTCCACTAACATGGACTTCTTAATTGATTATTTTTGTTCTGACAAAGCTTTGAGAAAGCTTATCTACTTTAAAACTTGGCAGAGGAAGCACCTCCTTGCTTGGAAAGATATGAACACAAGAGATTCTGCAGATGCTGGAAATCCAAAGTGACACATACAAAACGCTGGATAAAATAACAGGTCAGGCAGCTTCTGTGGACAGGAATACACAGCCAAGATATTGGGCTGAAACCCTCCATCAGGGCAGGAAAGGAAGGGGCAACGTTGACTGTTTATCCCTTTCCTTAGATGCTCCTGATCTGCTGAGTTCCTGCAGAATTGCGGAAGGATATGGCGTGGCAGGTGAGCGGTAATCGCTGCATTTTTGCACATCTGTTCAGATGGCAGGACTACACACA
The DNA here is from genome assembly GCF_030144855.1 of Hypanus sabinus. NCBI lineage: Eukaryota > Metazoa > Chordata > Chondrichthyes > Myliobatiformes > Dasyatidae > Hypanus > Hypanus sabinus. The sequence goes on along the minus strand of NC_082723.1, from coordinate 28,177,772 downwards.
CACACACACTTCAAATCCTCACAGAGGAGCTCACAACAAGCTGACTTGCGAAAATGCAGAACGGCATTCACAGTTACTGCTTGTACATCTTGGATTCTGAAAGGGGTTGGTTCCATGGCAGTTCAGTCTGGGAGTCACAAGTTATTGCAGAGTGATCGCAAGAGACTGCTGGATTACAACTTGGCTGGCAGTGAACAGGAAATAGAGCTATTCTTATCAACAATGAGGCACTACTGTAAAACTCTGTATGAGTCACATGTTTCATTCACTAACTCTCAGGAAAAATGGGTCTAAAATTAATTTATCCTCTTGCTATAAAATTCCAAGTCAAAATAAAATTAAAAGCAAATCCTGTTAATTCCATATCGTTTCGTAAACTCAAGTAAAATGTAGTCCAAGTACCTGGACTTAAATGCCCTCAAAAAGGGCAAAGCACTCAGTTCAGTGACACTGAGGGATGAACAATAAATGCTGGCCTCATCAACTAAGTCCACATCCTGAAAATTAATAAATAAAAAAAGATAAATTAAGCTGACTCCAGCATCCTGTTTTGAAAAAGGAACATTGAATCCTACTAAACCTAATTTTGTTTAACAAAATCATTGCATTATCAACCCATTAATTAAGAAAGACACCATTCGATACACCATCAATCTATGGGCCATGCCACACAGGGACTTGTGCAAGTATTAATTTTGTGACTGGATGTGTTATCATAACTGTACATACTGTGTTTTGCACTTTGTCCCAGAGGAACACTATTTCGTTTGGCTGAATACATGTGTATACTTGAATGACAATTAAACTTGAACTTTGTACTTCACGTATCACGCAGAGCAGTGGGTTTAGTGTAATGGACTTTAGTAAGGGTTTTGACAAGGTCCCCATGATAGGTTCATCCAGAAAGACATGAGGCACGGTATTCAGAGAAACTTGGCTGTGTGGATTCAGAATTCACTTGCCTGCAAAGACGGAATGGCTAGTGATAAACTTTGAAAGGTAGAAATTGAAGGCGGAGTGCAGGGTTAATAGCAGGATTATTAGCAATGTGAAGGAACAGGGAGATCTTGGGGTACACATCCATAAATCCCTCAAATTTGAACACGTGGTATAGCGTGTTGGCTTCCATTATCCGAGGGACTGAATTCAAGAGTTGCGAGGTAATGTTGCAACTCTATAAAATTCTGGTTAGACCACACTTGGAGTATTGTGTTCAGTTCTGCTCATCTCATTATACCAGGAGTGGAAGCTTTAGAGAGGGTGCAGAGGAGATTTACCAGGACGTGGCCTGAATTGGAGAGCATGAGGATAGGTTGAGCAAGCTCGGTGATTTTTCTTGTGACTGCAGGAGGATGAGGGGAGGCTTGATAGAGCTGTACAAGATGATAAGGGGCAGAGATCGAGTGGTCAGCCAGAGACTTTTTCCCAGGGTGGAAATGGCTAATACAAGAGGACATCGTTTTAAGATGAATGGAGAAGAATATCAGGGGATATTAGAGATACTGATTTTACGCAGAGAGAGGTGGGTGTGTGGAACAAACCAACTGGGGTAGTGGTAGAGGCAGGTACAGTAGGAATATTTAAGAGACTCTTAGATAGTCATATGGATGATAGAAAAATGGATGGCTATGTGGGAGAGAAGTGTTAGATTGACCTTACGGTAGATTAAAGGGCCAGTACGACATCACAGGTCGATGGGCCTATACTGTGCTGCAATGTTCAATTTCTAACAGTCTTACAGAGAAATAGGCTCTTTGGCACACAATGTCAACTGGCTCCGGCACAAGGTTGGATTGCTCTGGGTGCCAAGCTGTTTCGGAGAAATCGAGAGCGGCTTTGGGCTGGGTGGCGAAATCTGAGCCCGGAGTGAATTGCTGGGCAGCATGGTCTAGGCCAGAGCCTTTCGCTGCAGCAAACCCAGATCCTAGTGTGAGGTACAATCCACAGTTTGGACAATTTAAACCCCAGCCCGATTAGAGAGGACTGACAGGGTGTCAGGCTCAGAGGCACTCTCCCACGATGTTCACTCCACACTCCATGGCACTTGGGTTATTAAGACTGCCCAGGCTCCATACCCACAAATATGATGAACTGATACCAAGGCTTTGGGCCTGCTCCAGGGTTTGGTTTTAAGGACTCATTTTGGTTTGGAATGTTGTGGCTCGCTTCGATTGTTTGTATGATTTGTGTTTTCCCCCCTTTCTCTGTGTATCAGGTGTTGGTCATTATTTTTTAAAATTGGTTTCAGACTCCCACCCTGCAAAAACTCATTTCAGGGAGGTAACGCCATCAATTTGCGGGAGACTCCCGGGAGAGGTGGGATGACTGCAATAAAGTGGCTCCTTAGCAGCTAGCCAGCTAGTTTAAATAACATTAGCTATGCTAATGAACGAATGACACCTGTTAATCTCACCTCTCCCTCTCCCTCTCCTGCTCCCGCTCCCACACCTGCTCTCCTGCTCCCCTGCTCCCCCGCTCCCCCGCTCTCCCAAAAATCGATTTCCGGGATATTGTATATCATTTGCGGGTGTCAGGAAGCCGCTATCAATTTGCAGGAGACTCCCGGAACTTCCGGGAGAGGTGGAATGTCTGTGGGTTTTTTTTAGGTTTCTTGCTCTGTGGCTGCCTGTAAGCAAACAAATCTCAAGCTTTATAATTTATATATTCTTTAATAATAAATGTACTTTGAAACTTGAAACCTTGAAATTGCAAATCTTCCATGCTCTCTCACACACACGGGAATGAGCCCTTGGTGAATCATACGGTTACACAATAGTTTGGTGATAAGACGAGGGGAAATGCTCATGAAAACACAAGAACTAGAGCGGGAGTAGGCCATCCGGCCCATCAAGCCTGCTCCACCATTCAATATGGCTGATCTACCATGCATTCAGCTCTAACTGTCTGCTCTTTAACCATAACCCTAAATTCCCCAACTATGCAAAAATCTGTCTAACTCTGCCTTAAACATACTAAATGAGGTCATCTCTATGAATCCCCTAGAAAGAAAATTCCACACGTTGTCTACTCTCTGGGAAAAGCAGGGTCCTGTCAAAGGGCCTCGGCCTGAAACGTCGACTGTTTATTCTTTTCCATCGATGCCACCTGACCTGCTGAGTTCCTCCAGCACTTTGTATGTGTTAGATTGTTTCTACCATTTTCTCTTTCCCTAACATCGAATCAAAAGTGATTCATTCATTAACTTATTGGCTAAGTTGCATTTTAACCAGAATTATTCCCTGTGAATACCCCAGGGGTTAATGCCAGTAACAAGACAGCAATTATAAGGGAATGTAGGACTTACGTAGTCACAGTGTGAGTGCATCATCTGGTCGAAAGCAAACTTAGATCAGCGTTCTGTCTAATTGGCTAAAAAAAGGACAGATTTCCTGCTGCACCATTCGAGGGCCAATGAATTTCTTGTGGTTACAGAAAGTAGTAAGCAGTATCGCGTACTGAATCAACTCCTCAATTAGCATTCGATCATCTGATTTCAAATTTAAATAATGTTCGTTGATCACTATGGAGCAGTGCAGCACAGAATAAGGCCCTTCAGCCCATGATGTCTGTGCTGAGCACAATGTTGAACTAAATTAAATACAAGTGCCTATGTCAGGATGCTGTTCATTGGCTCCAGCTCAGCGTTCCACACCATCATTCCTGCAGTCCTGATCGAAAGGCTCCAAAACCTGGGCCTCTGTACCTCCCTCTGCAACTGACTCCTCGACTTCTTGACCAGAAGACGCAATCTGTGTGGTTTGGAAATATCTCCTCCTCGCTGCCGATCAACTGGTGCACCTCAGGAGTGTGTGCTTGGCCCACTGCTCTACTCTCCATGCCCTCCTGACTGTGTGGCCCGGCACCTCTCAAATGCCAACCATAAATTTGCTGTCAATACCCATGATGGAGGCATCCTGGACTCAACGCCGCTACAAAGAAGGCACGGCAACAGCTATATTTCACTGGGAGTTCGAGGAGATTCGGTACGTCAACAAAGACACTTGCAAATTTCTACAGATGTACTGTGGAAAGCCTTCTAACTGGCTGAATCGCCATCTGGTATGGGGGGAGCGGTGGTGGGGGCTACAGGCTTAAGATAAGCCGCAGAGAGTTGTAAACTTAGTCAGCTCCATCATGGGCACCGGCCTCCGACGTATCCAAGACAACTTCAAGAACCAATGCCTCAAAAATGTGGCATCTGTCATTAAGGACTCTCATCACCCCAGGTCATGCCTTGTTCTCATTGCTACCATCAGGAAGGAGGTACAGAAGCCTAAAGACACACACTCAATGATTCAGGAGCAGCTTCTTCCCCTCTGCCATCAGAGTTCTGAATGGATGTTGAACCCATAAACACTACCTCACAGCTTTTTTATTTCTATTTTTGCAGTACTTGTTTAACTATTTAGTATATATATATATATATATCTACTGTAATTAACATTTTTTCTACTATTTTGTATTGCTATCTACTGTTGCCACAAAGACAACAAATTTCACGACATATGCCGGTGATATTATATCGGATTCTGCGCATGATCCATTCTTTCCATTCACTGTGTATGTCTAACAACCTGTTAAGCACCTCAAAGTTCAAAGTTTGAAGAACATTTATTATTAAAGTATGTTTATGGAATACAGCTCTGAGATTCATCCTCCCGTAGGCAGCAGCGAAACAAAGAAGCGCCATGGAACGTTGAAGGGAACATCCGACACAGGCTCGGCCCTGCAGACAATTAATCAATTAGTAATCAACTAAAGCTGAGCTGTGACACAATGGAGGTCACGCCTCAGTGTCACTTGGAATGCTCTTTTACACTTTCCTCCTTCACCCTAAATGCATGCCATCTAGAATTTGACACTTCATCCCTGGGGAAAAGCTACCAGCTGCCTACTCTTTCTAGGCCTCCCATAATCTTCTAAACTTCTGTCAGATCTCCCCTCTGCCTCCATCGCCAGCAAAAACAACATGAGGTTGTACTGAGCCATGGAATATTGGGTACTGAGCTGGTTCCTTTGTTGTGTACTGTGTTGTATGACACGGGTGATCATGGTCCTTCCATGACCATGATTGTTCTTGGCAAATTCTTCTGCAGAAGTGGTTTGCCATTGCCTTCCTCTGGGCAGTGTCTTTACAAGACCCAGCTATTACCAATACTCTTCCGAGATTGTCTACCTGGTGTCAGTGGTCGCATAACCTGGACTTGTGATCTGCACCAGCTGCTCGTACGACCATCCACCACCTGCTCCCAGAGCTTCATGTGACCCTAACTGGAGGGAACTAAGCCCAATGGTGATCTGCAGGTTAGTGGAGGGAAGGAGCGCCTTACACTCCTTTAGAGGAAACGTATCTTCCACCTGCCACTCTTGGGTAGATTCCACTATTACAAACACTTGGCGATGCGTGGCTCAGAACCCGATTCCTGGAGTTATCTCACACATCCACACTGACCCTGTCTGTAATCCATATCAGCAGAAACATCTTGAACAATTTTGGGCCCACATCTAAGAAAAACTATGCTGGCCTCAAGAGAGTCTGGAGAAGGCTCAAAAAATAATCTCGGGAATGAAAGGATTGACGTATGAGGAAAATGTAAAATCTCAGGGCCTCGGGTTAATGGGATGTGAGGGAGAACAGGTTTCCACTCCATCATGAAAATCAGCCTTTTCTCCTGGTCAGAACTTTCCTCTGCTTTAGGAAAGTCCGAACAAAACCAAAGACCACACCCACCCGGATATTCTCCCTTCTTGCCCCTTCCGTTGGGCAGAAGATACAAAAAAAATGGAAAAGACATACCGCCCGGATCAAGGACACCCACTATCCCCCTGCTGTAAGACTGTTGAACGACTGTCTTGTACAATAAGGATGAACTCTTAATGGAACAGTCTTCCTCTTTATCACCCTTGCACCATAGTGACTCCAGAGAACGAAGATCCAGCGGAATAATGGGCAGTAAGTAACCACATTGTCCACCACACAGCACTTTCTCTGTAATTGTGACTGGGGTCTCATATAATATGGCGCTCAAGATGACAGCCACTGTGGTTTGGCATAGCATCCTTGATGACGCCATACTAGAACGTAGAACATTACAGCTCAGTATAGTCCCTTCAGCTCATGATATCATGCCAACCTTTTAACCAACTCTAAGACCGATCTAAAACTTCCCTCCTCCATTTTTCTATCATCCACGTGCTTCTCTAATAGTCTTTTAAATGTTCCTGATGTATCTGCCTCTACCACCAACCCCAAGGCAGAGTGTTCCACGCACTCACCACTCTCTGTGTAAAGAACTTACCTCTGACATCCTCCCTATACTTTCCACCAATCATCTTAAAATAATGAACTCTCCAACTAGTCACTTCTGATCAAGGAAAAGGTCTGGCTATCCCTGCCATTTATGCCTCTTATCATCTTGTGCACTTCTACAGACTCTCCTCTCATCCTCCATCTCTCCAAAGAGAAAAGCCCCTAGCTCATTCAACCTTTATTCATGTAATGCCCTGGTTCACATCTTTACTGTTACGTTATAGGGACTTGTCTGTATTCCGTTTGCCCGTTTCCTTTGTAGGACATCAATATTTTTATGTTTTGGCAACTGTCTGTCAGGATGGCACGTAATCAAGAAAGCAAACGGGCTTTAGCATTGACGGGACTGCTTAGAGTTCTAAGTAAATTTATTATATAAGTACATTTATATCACAATACACTATCCTGAGATTCAATTTCCTGCAGGCGCTTACAGTAAGTAAAAGAAACATAACAGAATCGATGAAAAACTACACATAAATGAAGACTACAGACAACTAATGTGGGAAAAAAGACAAACTGTGCAAATTTAAAAGAACAATAGTAAATATATAAATAATATCACGAGCAAGAGTTGTTGAGTCCTTGAAAGTGAGTCAGTGGGTTGTGGAATCTGTTCAGTGTTGAGGTGAGTGAAGTTATCCACACCGGTTCAGGACCCTGGTGGTTGTAGAGTAATAAGTGTTCTGGATGATAACCTGGTGGTGTGGGACCTAAGGGTTCTGTCGCTCATTCCTGATGGCAGCAGTGAGAAGAGAGCACGGCCTGAATAGTTATCATCATCATTATGTGCCCTGTCATATGACACAGGCCATCATGGTGACCATGATTGTTCTTGGCAAATATTTCTACAGAAGTGGTTTGCCATTGCCTTCCTCTGGGCAGTGTCTTTACTAGACGGGTCACACCCAGCCATTATCAATACCCTTCAGAGACTGCCTGCCTGGCGTCAGTGGTCGCATAACCAGGACTTGTGATATGCACCAGCTGTTCACACGACCGTCCACCTCCTGCTCCCATGGCTGCACATGATCTTGATCAGACAGTTAAGCAGGTGCTACACCTTGGCCAAGGGTGATCTGCAGGCGAGCGGAGGGAAGTAACACCCTACACCTCTTTTGGTAGAGACGTCTCTCCATCCTGGCACCCAGTGATGGGTGTTGCTGTGCTCCTTCTAATTGTGCTCCATGGTGGGGTGGGCCTTGCTGGTGATTGCTGGTCATAGGCATTTCCACACCAGTCCATGATACAGCCAGTAAGGATATTCTCCACCGAGCTTTTATAGGAGTCTGTCAATGTTTTAGATGACGTGCTGAAACAGCACTGAGACGATGGGCCGAAGAGCCTCATATTATCAAGAGTATAATGTACTCACCTTCCTGAATCTCATCATTTGCAACTGCAGTAGTCGTTGATGACAGCAGATTTTTTTTTAACTCTGTGGTTCAGTTACCCCAATGAGTCAATTTCCTTCCAATTTCCTTTTCTCGCTGCATCAGATGCATTTTTTCACTAATACCACATTCCAGGGATAGAATGCAAATGCAAGACCGACTTCCTTTGGTTGAAACTCCATCTGTTTCCCTCAGTTTTTATTTTTAATCTGGTTTCCGCGGCTCTAACCATGGGGACTGGGTTGCTGGGGAGGAAGGAAAGGTAGCATTTGAGCATTTTGCTTATTACACCATCAAAGTGCTTGGAGGGTCCAGTCACATTTGGCAAGCTGGTTGTCAGAATCACAACACACTTCATTCAAAATCATCCAATGGCTCTCCTGAGCAACACACAAAAATTGCTGGAGGAACTCAGCAAGTCAGGCCGCTTCAACGAACATTCAGCATTTCTTCAGGACTTGGAAGGAAGGGGGCAGAAGCCAGAATAAAAAGGTAGAGGATGGGGAATAGTAGAGGCTGGCAGGTGATAGATAAAACCAGGTGAGGAGGGAGGTGGATGCATTGGCGAGGGGAGGAATGAAGTGTGTTGGCTTTCATTAGTCAGGGCACGGAGTTCAAGAGTTGTGAAGTCACCTTGCATTTTGATAAAACTCTGGTTAGAATATACTTGGAGTACTGTGTTCATTTCTGGTCGCCGGATGTGTAAGGTTTACAGGGGGTGCAAAGAAGATTTACGAGGTTGCTGCCTACATTAGGGAGCATGTCTTATGAAGATGGGTTAGGCAAGCCAGGGGTTCGCTGTCTTCTGAAGCAATGGAGAATGAGAGGAGCACAAGATGATAAGGGGCATAGACTGGGTGGACAGACAGCACCATTTCCCCCAAAATGTAAATGGCTAATACACAGAGGCACACCAGAGGTGATTGGAGGAAATTATGAGGCAATATCAGAGGTAGGTTCTGTACACAGAGAGTGGTGGGTGTTTGAAATGCCCTACCTAGGTGGTGGTAGAGGCAAACACATTAGTAACACTTAAGAGACTCTTAGACAGGTACATGGATGAAAGAAAAATGGAGGGCTGGGTGGGAAGAAAGTTGATCTTGGAGTAGGTTAAAAAGTCAACCCAACTTTGTGAGCTGAAGGGCCTGTTCAGTGCTGTACTGTTCTGTGTTCTGTGTTCCATGACTCCAGATCTTTGGATATCAAGGGTATCTCCAATTGTTTCTGGATTAATAAAGAACTGGAGAGGGTTATGTAACCCAAAACTGTGATGATAAGTAGGAACAACACACAAAATGCTGGTGGAACACAGCAGGCCAGGCAGCATCTACAGGGAGAAGCGCTGTCATCCTGACGAAGGGCCTCGGCCTGAAACATCGACAGCGCTTCTCCCTGTAGATGCTGCCTGGCCTGCTGTGTTCTACCAGCATTCTGTGTGTGTTGTTGCTTGAATTTCCAGCATCTGCAGATTTCCTCGTGTTTGCATGATAAGTAGGATTAGGGATTTGTATTCATTCCTGACATTGTGTGATGAATCTATACCTCTGACAGCAGTGTCCCGTCCTCTTGGGATTAGTGTTTATGTCGCCACCCAGTGCAGCAGCCTATTAGTTCAATCTGAATTGAACCATTTGACCCAGCTTTCCAAACGTTCACCTCCAAATATCTCTGAACTCGGATTCTGGAACTGGAAAACCTTTCCAGATGAATCAGACCATAGGACACAAGAGCAGAATTCAGCTATTCAGCCCATCTACCCTGCTTCCAGCACTCCATCATGGCTGATTTATTACCTCGCTCATCCCCATTCTCCTGCCCGCTCCCCCTCTTCCCAAGGATCACATTATGTCCTTGAGTCTTCTCGAAATGAATGCTAACATTGTACTTGCCTTTGTTTCCACCAATTCAACCTGTATGTTGAGTTGGCTCCCTACCACCTATCCCACAACCTCTTTGACCCAGTACCATCAGCACTGCCAAGATGTCATTTTCAGGTTTTTCATCAATGGCATAGAGATTAGTACTCTTTTTCAAACTGTATCTTGACTTTTTATCTTTTTCTTTTCCCTGTACAGTCTACTTATTTTTGTCTGCCTGACATGCTTTTTGTACATGCCCAACTTTGTTACATTTTCTGCAATTTTCACCTTTAATTCTGCTTTGGCTTGGTGTACGTGAGCCCCTGCCACAATGGTAACACCATTTGTCTGGTCAGGCAGGACTCTGTCTAGACACTGCAATTTTGTTCACACTGTTTCGTTCTTGTCTGTGGCTCTATTGCGATTTTGGCTGCTGCTTCCATTGACACAGTGAAGCTGTCTTCATTTAGGAGCTGTATTTGTAGGATTCCACAAGCTAAATGATCTCTCAGACATCATTAAGTCCATCACAGAACTGACAATTCCTTCAATTCAGCCACATAAGCTAAAATGGACTCCCTTTCCTTTCGATTCTGCTTATGAAACTTAAAAGGTTCTGCAATCAGCAATGGTTTCAGTTCTAAATGTTCCTGCAATACGTTCACAATATCAGCAAAGCTCATTTCCGCTGGTTTTGTTGGAGCATTTAAATTTCTAAGCAAACTACGGTATATGCTTTTCCACATATTGCAGTCGGGAACACTGGCAACTTGCTTTTCATTGGCTATTTCATTTGCTTCAAAATACTGCTCAATTCATTTAGTATACATCATCCAGTTATCTTTGTACAACCGAATGCATCTAACTTTCCAATGTAGCCAGCCATTTCTGCCTTTTTAAGTTAATTATTGGTATCACCCAGTATTCATTGTTTATTAACCCATGAATTTTGTCTGTTTTTTGCCATTTTTTTTTTAACTTGCCTGTCTCTCTCCCCTTCTGAAGAAACAGTTGCTGTATTTCAACAGATTGGTAGTCATCTTGGATTTGTTTTAAAACTACCTTGTCACCACTGTTCCGTTTTTAACCCCAGAAACGAATCAAAAGAAAAATACAGGGGCCAGGAATACTCAGGGGTACTTTAGTGAAGCTCCCACCTGCTAATATACAGGATTCTACCCTCTTCCTTTCCAGACCCAATGAAGGCTCTTGGCCCAAAACATTGTCAGTTTATTCTCCTCCATAGATGCTGCCTGACCTGCTGAGTTACTCCAGCATTTTGTGTGTGTGTGTGAGTGTGTGTGTGTGAATGTGTGTGTGAGTGTGTATGTATGTGAGTGTGTGTCTGTGTGTGTCTGTGTGTGTCTGTGTGTGTATGTATGTGAGTGTGTGTCTGTGTGTGTCTGTGTGTGTCTGTGTGTGTCTGTGTGTGTCTGTGTGTGTCTGTGTGTGTCTGTGTGTGTCTGTGTGTGTCTGTGTGTGTGCGCGCGCTGCTCTGGATTTCCAGCATCTGCAGGGTCTCTTGTGTTGAAGGACAAGATCATTTCCAGCCTAACGCACAACACGCTGGAGGAACTCGGCAGGTCGAGCAGCATCCGAGGAAATGAACAGTCGACGGTTCGGGCCGAGAAGTTCCTCCAGCGTGTTGTGAGTGTTGCTTTGACCCCAGCATCTGCAGAGTATTTTGTGTTTACGTTTCCAGTCTAAGTCTGCTGGCCCACACTAGCAGTTTCGACTTCAGTGGTTTGTGCTGGCAAACATATTTCCAGCCTCTTACTGGCCCCTGAGACTTCAGACACTCGAGACTGCTTACTGTCTAAATGGCTGCATTAAACAGCCTCCACAATGCTCCCATTGTTCTGCATTACCAAGATTGGGTGGGGAGGAACAGCCACAATCGGCTCCATTTTAAATGCTTCTTCTCTGCGGCGTCAGATGCAGGTCGGGAACGCGCAGCACCCGGTTCTACTGCTCGGGAGGGTGGGCTTCTACACAACTCCTTCAGGAACTTTGTCACAGGAAAGAATGTTTTCACATCTCACTGGCGCTACTTGGACCTCAATGTACATCTTTTCCATCCAAAATGCACAAAATGCTGGGAAGCTCAGTAGGTCAGGCAGCATTTATTAAACAGTCAAGGTTTTGGGCTGGGACTGGGAAGGAAGGGGGAAGAAGCCAAAATAAGAAAGTGGGGGAGGGGAAGAAAGATGGCAGGTGATATGTGAGACCAGGAGAGAGGGAATGTGGGTTGGTGTCTATTATATGTGTTTATCAATCTATTTAATTAGATTTTAAATGTTGACTGCTTAGTCCTCTCCATAGATTCTGCCTGACTTGCTGAGTTCCTCCAGCATCTCGTGTGCCTTAAAACTATTTAGTGAATTTTTTTCAGGACAATTCATTTCCATACTTTTGAAGCCTTACTGCTTGGGGCCGGTAACTGTTTTTGGGTCCGGTGGTCCTGGAGTGGATGCTGCGCAGCCTCCTCCCTGACGGGAGAGGGACAAACTGTCCATGGGATCCTTCATGGTGTTACCGGCCCTTCTATATACAGAACACTCTCTGCATTTTTGTGGCAAGGGCATACAGTGACGATAAATCACAAAAAGTAAATCATTAGTACCAAGAAAGAAATACCAAGGAGGTGTTCACAGGTTCATGGACCATTCAGAGATCAGATGGCAGAGGGGAAATAGTCGTTTCTGAATTGCTAAGTGGAGGTCTTCAGGCTCCTGTCCCTACTATCTAAAGGTAGTAAAAAGAAGGCGGCGTTTTTCAGGTGCTGAGGGTCTTCAGTGACGGATGCTGCCTTTCTGCGGGCATCTCCTCATGAAGACATCCTCACTGGTGGGAGGGTAGTGTCTGTGATGGAGCTGGTTAACTCCACAAACCTTCTGCAGCCTCTTGCGATCTAGTGCACTGAAGCCCCCATATGAGGTGGTGATATAGCCAGTCAGAAGCTCCAGCTGTGCTGTGAACAACTGTCTTAGGATGGTAGGGTGGGGGGTCCAACTTCCCATTGACCTTTGTCTGACTTCATTAAGTCTTTGGTTCAATGGTTCAATTTAATATCGAAGAACATATACAGTATACAACCTGAGATCCTCATTCTTCACAGACCTCCATGAAACAGAAAGAAAAGCCGCAAAGAATGGATGACAAAGCCTCCCCCTCCCCTCCCTCTCCCACACACAAACAGCAGCAAACGCATCAATCCTTCCCCACCTTCTCCTCCCATTTTCTCAGCAAAAGTGTGAGCCCCCATCATCCACCATGCAAGAAATAGCAAAGCATAGATGCATTGAGTCCCTGGGATATAGTTTTGTCATATGTCCCATGTCTGGGCCTAACACACTGATGCAGTTATGAAGATCAATGACTGTACTTCCTGGGAGTTTGTGGAGAGTTGGTATGTCACTTAGGAGTCTGTGGAAATCTGGCATGTCACCAAAGACTCCAGCAAATGTCATAGGACAGAGTAACAAATGAGCGAGTCTTACGAAAAGCCGGAATAAGCAGAAAGCTGATGTCATCAATCGGGAAATTTCAGCTGGAATTTCTGGGACATACCGAGGGAAGAGAAGCTCAAACATCTTGCAGTGACAGGAAAAGCTGATGGAAGGAGAAGACACGGTCAACAGTGCATGACATTCATGAGTCACATCAAGGGAAGGTCAGGCAAAAGTTTTAAAGAGTTTATTTGAACTTCTCAGATTAAAGACAGATGGAAGACTTTGATTGCCCACGAGATGTCACACAGCACATAATGAAGATGATGATTGTGGAGTGAATTCTAACTGAGCCCATGCTGATCATCAGCCATACTAATCCAACGTTAATCCCATCGTTGTTGCATCTGCCACAAAAACAGGATCTCCTGGTGGCCACCACTTCCCATTCCCATTCTGACACGACAATCCATGTTGCCATGATGAAACCACACTCAGTTTGGAGGAGCAACACATCATATTTCTTTTGGGTATCCTCCAACCTGAAGGCATGAAAATTAATTTCTCCAACTTCTGCTAATTTCTCCCACCATTTCCCTTTTCTCTTCTTCCATTCCTCTTTCTGGCTCCCCTCTTCACTCCTTCTATTCTCCTCACCTGCCCATCACCTCTCTCTGGTTCCCTTCCTCCTTCTCTTTCTCCCATTGTCCATATTCCTCTCCTATTATATTTCCTTCTTCACTTTTCCACCTTTCCTCTCCTAGCTTCTTATGTCATTCCCCCTCCCCTACACACCCACCTTTCACCTCACCCGGTCTCACCTATTATTTCTCATTCTGGTTACCCCATCTCTTCTCCTCACCAGCCCATGAGCTCTCTCTGGTTCCCGCCTGCTTCCCTTTCTCCCATGGTCCACTGTTCTTCTCCTTTTTCAGCTCCTTACCTCTTCCACCGATTCCATCCCAGCTACTTACTTCACCCATCTTCATCCTTTCCTGACTCCACACTATCTCCTGTCAGCATGTGCTTCTTCTCCTCCCCCTGGCTTCTGGTCCCTTCCTTTCCAGTCCGGATGATGGGTCTCGGCCCAAAATGTTCACTGTTTATTCCCCTCCGAGGACGTTGCCTGACCCACTGAGTCCCTCCAGCATTTTGTGTATGTGGCTCTGGATTTCTATCATCTCCAGAACCTCTTGTGCTTCCCATCTCATCTTTTATTCTCCCCACACCCTCATCAACTTTCCCGAGACTCTAGCATTCACCGACACACTAGACCGCAGTGTCTTTCCTCAGACGCCACTAATGAATCGCGCCTGAAACACGGTTTCTGGAACTAAGCAAGGTGACCGTGAGTGATGGGATCACTGCATTTCCCCCTCCTCATGATACAACTGATGGGGTACGAGTCAACGATCGGGGAGGAATCAAGCAGCACTTTCAGCCGATCTGGTCCAGTTCGGTGGAGAGTAGGTGCAATATGAGGAGGCTTTCACCCATTGGGAACAATTACCTGGATCGAGTTTCGGCTGACAACAGAGTCATTACTTTCCTCCTTGGAAAAGTTTCGCAAACTTAGGGAAGTAATTATTCCAATTTCTTCAGCAGTCAATTTATATTATAATTTGCACATTGTGCTCTGTCATTTGAGAATGGCAGACTGAACCTATCAGTGAGCGGGGGCTTTTTCCTTTGGAGCAAAGCTTGAGAGGTGACTTGATAGATGATAAGAGGCATTTATTAGTGGACAGACAGAAGCCTTTCCCCAGGGAGGAAATGGCGAATACAAAGACGGATAATTTTAAGGTGTTTACACAGAGTGGTGAGTGTGTGGAACACCCTGCCAGGGCTTGTGGGAGAGGTAGATACATTAGGAACCTTTAAGAAACTCTTAAATAGGCACAGAAAACATCATGGTCATCCATTGTAACCAAGGAAGATCCCAATTTGTGACACTTCTTTGTACCCCTGGCCCTGGACTTCTGAGTTTGGGAGAGAGGAATTGCCCCAGTGCAATGGCTTTTCCACTTTAAAAACTCTCCTGCACTGGTTTGGTCATCATCAGACATGACAGACAACCACCAGATAGGCACATGGATGATATAAAAATGAAGAGCTATGCAGGAGGGAAAAGTTAAATTGATCTTAGAGTAGGCTAAAAGGTCAGTACAACATTGTGGGCAGAATGGCCTGTACTAAGCTGTAGTATTCCATGTTCTAGACCTTACCCAGTGGCACCACCAGCACTGTCACTGCACGGCCAGAGTCAGTGTCAAGGGGCACACTGCATTGCTTTTACGGAAATGATGCTTCAAAACCATTGCAGCATCGGACTTGACAGCACCTTCATCCAACACACACACTCACATACACACTCACACACTCACATACACACACACACACACACACTCACATACACACTCACACACACACACTCACATACACACTCACACACTCACATACACACACACACACTCACATACACACTCACACACTCACATACACACACACACACACACACTCACATACACACACACACACACACTCTCCACACTCACACACACACACACACTCACACTCAGATACACACACAATCATGCACATACTCGCATACACTCACACACATTCACACTCACATCAACACACACACACTCACACACTCACACACTCACACACTCACACACACACTCACACACTCACTCACACACACACTCACACACACACTCACACACACACTCACACACACACTCACACACACACTCACACACACACTCACACTCAGATACAGACACACACACATCCATGCACATACTCACATACAAACACTCACACACACACTCACACACTCACATATACACTCCACACACACACATACACACACACACACTCAGATACACACACACACACATTCATGCACATACTTACAAACACACTCGCATACACACTCGCATACACACTCGCATACACACTCGCATACACACTCGCATACACACTCGCATACACACTCCACACACTCCACACACTCCACACACTCCACACACTCCACACACTCCACACACTCCACACACTCCACACACTCCACACACTCCACACACTCCACACACTCCACACACTCCACACACTCAGATACACACACACGCATTCATACACATACTCACATACACTCACACACACACACTCACATACACACTCACACTCAGATACACACACACACACACACGCATTCATGCACGTACTCACATACAAACACTCACACACACTCACATACACACTCCACACACACATACACACTCACACTCAGATACACACACACATTCATGCACATACTTACATACAAACACTCTCACACACACACACACTCACATACACACTCACACTCAGATACACACACACACACACACGCATTCATGCACGTACTTACATACAAACACTCTCACACACACACACACTCACATACACACTCACATACACACTCACACGCATTCATACACGTACTCACATACAAGCACTCACACACACACATACACACACACACATTCACAATCACACCAACACACTCACACACTCCACACACACACACTCCACACACACACACTCACACTTAGATACACACACACATTCATGCACATACTCACATACAAACACTCACACACACACATTCACACTCACACCAACACACTCACACACACACTCCAAACACACATACACACTCACACTCAGATACACACACACAAACGCATTCATGCACATACTCACATACAAACACTCACACACACACATTCACATACACACTCCACACACACACATGCATTCATGCACGTACTCATACAAACACACACACACACACACACACACACACCCCCCCCCCCCGGTGGAACTCAGCCAGTTAACTGTTTATTCCTCTCCATAGATGCTGCCTGGTTTGCCGTTCCTCTGGTATTCTGAGTGTGCTAATCTGTACATCTACCTGCAGGTGGTCCATAATCCCTCAGTCTCTGCCTGTTCCTTTGCCTATCTAAATGCCTCTTAAATCTTACTATCATAGCCATTTCCACCACCTCCCCAGCAGCACGTTCTAGTCATCCATCTCTTTCTATGTAAAAAAATGCTTCATATATCTCCTTTGAACTTTCCCCCTCTCGCCGTAAACTGTGTTCTCCAGTATTGGAGGAGAAACAAGGTGGGAATATGTCTCTTTCTTTACAAGACACTACCCAGAAGAAGGCAATGGCAAATGATTTCTGTTAAAAAGTTTGCCAAGAGCAATCATGGTCATGGAAAGACCATGATCACCCACATCATATGACATGGCACGTAATGAAGATGATAACTGAGAAGAAAAAGACTGTCTACCATATCTTTACCCCTCTTAATTTTACATGCTTCTGTCAGCTCTCCAATCAGCTGCAGAGAAAACCATCGAGCTGACACTCCCCATGCTGGCCAACCTCTCTGAACTCTCTCCGAAGCCTCCACATCCTTCCTGTAATGGGGAGACTAAAGCTGCACACACTAATCCAAGTGCAGCCTAACCAAAGTTTTCTAGAGCTGTGGTATCTCCCCAATATTTTACTGAGGTGATGGCGGCAGGATACAGCAAGAATTGCCCACCACCCCCACCCATGAGACTGCGAGAACCTGAACTTTGTTCCTGAAGGAGGGAATTAAAATCTGTACTCGCCACGATACCCTTCTCCTTTGCACTGACCCCATTGTCAACTGGCAAAGGCATTTGGCTCCAAGCCTCTCAAGGCAAAATTAAACTCTATGTTACTGTCAAAGCATCAACTTTATAACTGTTATTCTAAGAGAGTCAGGTCTGAAAGGATTTTGAAGTTCATTAATTCTGGATCAAAAGGAGATTTGCTTACATAGAACATTACAACACATTACAAGATTTTCAGCCTACAGTTAAACAGACTTTTTAATCTATTATAAGATCAATCTAACCCTTCCCTCCCATATAACCTTCCATTTTTCAGTCATCCATGTATTTATAAAGAATTTCTTCCATGTCCCTAATGTATCTGCCTCTACCACCACCCCTGGCAGGATGTTCAAAACACTCACTACTGTGTAAAAATCTCAACTCTGACATACCCCTATACTTTTCTCCAACCATTTTAAAATTATGAACTTTAATATTAGCCATTTCCCCCTGGGAAAAAGAATTCTGGATCTCTACTCTATCTATGCCCCTTTTCATTCCATACTCCTCTATCAAGTCATCTCTCATCTTCCCTCACTCTGAAGCCCTAGCTCGCTCAGCCTAAGCCCATAAGACATGCTCTCCAATTCAGGCAACATCCCAAGGGATTCCACATGCTTCCTGTAATAAAGTGACCAGGCATTCCAAGAACGATCTAACCAGTGCGTTATGGAACTGCAACATTACCTTGCGGCGCTTGATCTCAATCTCCCGACTAATGAAGGGCAACCAACTTACCAACTTGCACGTCATCTTTGAGTGTTCTATAGAACCGGACCCATGATCCCCTCTATTCCTCCACATGGCCATTAACTCTGGATTCTGCCTTCAAATTTCATATTCCAAATCAAATCACTTCATACTTTTTGGGGTTGAACTCCACCTGCCCAGCTCTGCATCCTGTCAATGTACTGCTACAACCATCAGCAACCTGCTACACTATCCGCAACACATCCAAACTTTTCATAGTCATCTAAGATGCGCTAGACCCCAATTACTTATTTGCTCACTGCCAGTGATAATCCCATTTCATATCCCAGGAATTAGCTCAGTGAATCTCTCCAGGACCGTCGCCAATGTCAGTATATTCTTTCTTAAATAACCTCTCCTGATCTGTGCACGGTACTTAAAGGTTGGCTTCAGTAAGATAATCATTCATTCTTCCAAGCTCTAAAGAAAATAGACTGTACAAAAAAGTAATACTAGAAGATGGAAAAACACACAATTGCACAGTGATTCAGATATTAAAGCTAATTTTAAAATGCTTAACCTAACTAAATAAAAAAACTTGATTTATCTGTCCCCCAGCACCTGATCTCTCCTATTTGTTTAGCACAATATATTCCCAATATTTTATATAATTTACATAAACATTATTTTTATATATAATTCTAGTTAACCCTCACCCTCCTCAATATATTGCACTGTAAACACTTTAAACCACTGTTTATAATGCTGTTGACATTGTAAACACGGACTGATATTTATGCATTTATGCTAATTTCATTCCATATCTTATAATGTACTTACAATATTAGTTTTGTAATTATTTATTCTTTCAAGTCGTTGAATGTTGTTGTATTTTTCTGCATCTTGCGTCAACACACCACAGCAAGTTGCTAATACATGCATATTTACACTCAATCGCCACAACGTTCTCTAGAGTTTACAGAGCATGATGCGGAAAACAAAACAAAATCCAGTAACCAGCAGTTCTGTGGTAAAAATGTCTTGCTAATGAGAGAGGTCAGAGGAGAATGGCCATACTGGGTCCAAACTGACAGAAAGGTGACAGTGACTCAATAACAAGACGCTACAACAGTGGTGTGTGGAAGAGCATCTCTGAATGCACAACAGCTGGAAGTGGAAGGGCTAATGCAGCAGAAGACCATGAGCATATACTCCGTGGCCATTGTACAGAGTCAGAGAGAAGTACAGTGTGGAAACAGGCCCTTTGGCCCATCTAGTCCATGCCAAAACCATTTAAACTGCCTACTCCTAATGACTTGCACCGAGACCATAGCCCTCCATACCCCTACAATGAATGTACCTATCCAAACTTCTCTTAAACATTGAAATCAAGCTTGTTTGAACCACTTGTGCTGGCAGCTTGTTCCACACTCTCATAAGCCCTGAATGAAGACATCTCCCCTCCTGTTCCTCTTAAACTTCTTGCCTTTCACCCTTAACCCATGATCTCTGGTTGTAGTCCCACTCAAACTCAGTGGAAAAAGCTTGCCTCCATTTACCCTATCTATACCCCTCATAATTTTGTATACCTCTAACAAATCTCCTCTCAGACTTCTACATTCTAAAGAATACAGTCCTAACCTATTCAATCTGTCCTTATTGCTCACGTCCTCCAGCTCGGAAACCTATTTGTAAATTTTCTCTGTACTCTTTCAACCTTGTTTACATCTTTCCAGTAGGTAGGTGACCAAAACTGCACCCAATACTCCAAATTTAGCCTCACCATCGTCCTATACAACTTTAACATAACATACCATCTTCTACACTCAATACATTGATTTATTTACTCAATTAATTGATTTACACTACATTGATTTATGAAGACCAATGTGCCAAAAGCTTTCTTTATGACTTATCTGTGACACCACTTTCAACGAATTCTGTACCTGTTTTCCCAGATATCTTTGTTCCACCACACTCCTCAGTGCCCTACCATTTACTGTGTAGAACCGACCCTGGTTGGTTCTATTAAAGTGAAAAACCTCGCACTTGTCTGCATTAAATTCCATCTGCCATTTTTCAGCCCATTTTTCCAGCTGATGCAGATTCCTCTGCGAGCCCCAGAAGCTTTCCTCACCGACAACTACACCACCAGTCTTAGTGTCATCCGCAAATTCATTGATCCAGTTAACCACAGTTTCGTCCAGATCATTGAAATAGATGACAAACAACAACGGACTCAGAACCGATCCCTGCAGAACACCACCAGTCACAGGCCTCCGATCGGAGAGGCAACCCTCTGCTACCACTCTCGGGCTTCTCCCACAAAGCCAATATCGAATCCAATTTACTACCTCATCCTGAATGCTGAGCGACTGAACCTTCCAGACCAACTACCCGTTGGGTCCTTGTCAAACACCTTACTAAAGTCCATGTATTCAACATCCACTGCCTTCCCTTCATCCACTTTCCTGGTAACTTCCACAAAAAAGATTGGTTAGATGTGACCTACCACAGGTGAAGCCTTGCTGACTAACCTTAATCAGTCCATGTCTA
The DNA here is from genome assembly GCF_030144855.1 of Hypanus sabinus. Taxonomy (NCBI): domain Eukaryota; kingdom Metazoa; phylum Chordata; class Chondrichthyes; order Myliobatiformes; family Dasyatidae; genus Hypanus; species Hypanus sabinus. The sequence continues at coordinate 28,156,809 of NC_082723.1, read as the reverse complement.
TCCAAATTCTGATATATCCAGTCCCTCAGAATAGCTTCCAATAACTTTCCCACTACTGGCGTCAGACTCATCGGCCTACAATATACTGGTTTCATTTTAGAGACTCTTTTAAACAGTAGAACAACACTGGTTTCTAATCCTTTGGTTCCTCCCCTGTCGCTAAGGATGTTTTAAATATCCCTGCTTGATCAATTTCTGCACTTCCTTCCTATTGAGTCCGAGGGAACACCTTGTCAGGCCCTGGGGGTTTATCCACCCTGATTTGCCTCAAGGTAACACCTTCACCTCTGTAATCTACAGAGTCCATGAAGTTAATGCCGATTTGCCTCACTGATATAGACTCTGTATCCATCTCTCAAGTAAATACGGATGCAAAGGATGCATTTAAGATCTTCCCCATCTGTTTTGGCTCCAGACATGGATTACCATTCTGGTCTTCCAGAGCACCAATTTTGTCCCTTGCAATCATTTTGCTCTTAACATGCCTGTAGAATCCCCAGGTTTCTCCTCCACCTTGTCTGCTACAGTAACCTGCCTTTTTTTAGTCCTCCTGATTTCTTTCTTAAGCATTTTCTTGCATTTCTTGTACTCCATTGATGCACCATCAATAACTCTGAGAGGTGAGTCAAGGTCGGCTTTTATTGGCTGCAAGAGACCACAATTAGCAGCAAGAGCCCACCACACAACATCCTGGAGACTGAGGGAGGAGCAGTGCCTCCAATCGCCTTTATACCGGGGTCTGTGGGAGGAGCCACAGGAGCAGTCAGCGGGGGGGGGGGTGTGTCCAGACAGGTATATGTAGTTCACCACAGGGAGACAGTGTGGGAGGAGCCACAGGGGCAGTCAGCGGGGGGGGGCGTGTCCAGACAGGTATATGTAGTTCACCACAGGGAGACAGTGTGGGAGGAGCCACGGTCTGTGGGAGGAGCCACGGTCAGTGGGAGGGGCCACGGTCAGTGGGAGGGGCCACAGGAGCAGTCAGCGGGGGGGCGTGTCCAGACAGGTATATGTAGTTCACCACAGGGAGACAGTGTGGGAGGAGCCACAGGGGCAGTCAGCGGGGGGGGCGTGTCCAGACAGGTATATGTAGTTCACCACAGGGAGACAGTGTGGGAGGAGCCACGGTCTGTGGGAGGAGCCACAGGAGCAGTCAGCGGGGGGCGTGTCCAGACAGATATATGTAGTTCACCACAGGGAGACAGTGTGGGAGGAGCCACGGTCAGTGGGAGGGGCCACAGGGGCAGTCAGCGGGGGGGCGTGTCCAGACAGGTATATGTAGTTCACCACAGGGAGACAGTGTGGGAGGAGCCACGGTCAGTGGGAGGAGCCACAGGAGCAGTCAGCGGGGGGGGGGCGTGTCCAGACAGGTATATGTAGTTCACCACAGGGAGACCGTGTGGGAGGAGCCACGGTCAGTGGGAGGAGCCACAGGAGCAGTCAGCGGGGGGGGGGCGTGTCCAGACAGGTATATGTAGTTCACCACAGGGAGACCGTGTGGGAGGAGCCACGGTCAGTGGGAGGAGCCACAGGAGCAGTCAGCGGGGGGGGGCGTGTCCAGACAGGTATATGTAGTTCACCACAGGGAGACCGTGTGGGAGGAGCCACGGTCAGTGGGAGGAGCCACAGGAGCAGTCAGCGGGGGGGCGTGTCCAGACAGGTATATGTAGTTCACCACAGGGAGACAGTGTGGGAGGAGCCACGGTCAGTGGGAGGAGCCACAGGGGCAGTCAGCGGGGGGGCGTGTCCAGACAGATATATGTAGTTCACCACAGGGAGACAGTGTGGGAGGAGCCACGGTCAGTGGGAGGGGCCACAGGGGCAGTCAGCGGGGGGGCGTGTCCAGACAGGTATATGTAGTTCACCACAGGGAGACAGTGTGGGAGGAGCCACAGGGGCAGTCAGCGGGGGGGGGGGGGGCGTGTCCAGACAGGTATATGTAGTTCACCACAGGGAGACAGTGTGGGAGGAGCCACAGGAGCAGTCAGCGGGGGGGGGGGGGGGGGCGTGTCCAGACAGGTATATGTAGTTCACCACAGGGAGACAGTGTGGGAGGAGCCACAGGGGCAGTCAGCGGGGGGGGGCGTGTCCAGACAGGTATATGTAGTTCACCACAGGGAGACAGTGTGGGAGGAGCCACGGTCTGTGGGAGGAGCCACGGTCAGTGGGAGGAGCCACGGTCAGTGGGAGGAGCCACGGTCAGTGGGAGGGGCCACAGGAGCAGTCAGCGGGGGGGCGTGTCCAGACAGGTATATGTAGTTCACCACAGGGAGACAGTGTGGGAGGAGCCACGGTCAGTGGGAGGGGCCACAGGAGCAGTCAGTGGGGGGGGGGTGTCCAGACAGGTATAGGTAGTTCACCACAGGGAGACAGTGTGGGAGGAGCCACGGTCAGTGGGAGGGGCCACAGGAGCAGTCAGCGGGGGGGGGGGGGCATGTCCAGACAGGTATATGTAGTTCACCACATCCATAAGCACCTCATTTGTTCCTACTTGGCTATACCTGAAATGCACCTCCTTCTCCAGCATCTCGGTATCTCTTGAAAACCAAGGTTCCCTACACTTGTTCCCTTTACCTTTTACATACAAGTTTTGCACTCTCAAAATTTTCATTTTTGAAGGCCTCCCACTTTCGAAGTATGCTTTTGCCAGAGAAACAATCTGCACTTGCCAGATCATTTTGGCCTTTCCCCAATTTACAATTTCAACCCACAAACCAGACCTATCTCTTTGCATATTTACTTTGAAACTAAAGGCATCATGGTCACTGGGTGCAAAGTGCTCCCCTACACAAACTTCCGTCGTCTGCCCTGTTTCATTCCGACAGGAGATCCAGTACCTCTCTCGTTGGGACTTCTACGCACTGATGGAGGAAACTTTCCTGAACACATTTGACAAATTCTATCCCATCTAGACCTTTTACAGTATTGGATTCCCAGAAAATATGTGGGAAGTTAAAATCACCTGCTATCACAACCTTAGGTTTCTTGCAACAGTCTGCGAGCTCCTTACAAATTTGCTCCTCTTAATCCCTGGGACTATTGGCTGGTCTGTAATATAGTACCCATTAACATGGTCATACCTTTCTCTTTTCTCAGTTCCAAACGTAATGCTTCACTAGACAAGTTCTCCAGTCTGTCCTGGCAGAGCACTGCCGTGATATTTTCCCTGACTAGAACAGCCACCCTTCCTTCTTTAATCCCTCCTGTTCTGTCACGCCTAAAACAGCAGACCCCCAGAATATTGAGCTGCTTGTCCCGTCTCTCCTGCAACCAAGTCTCATTAATGGCTACAATGTCATAATTCCTGGTGCCGGTCCATCCCCTGAGCGCAGCCACCTTCCCTACGATATTAGGCGCATTATTAAGTGTTCTATTAAGTACAGGAGGTACCAAATAAAGTGGCCGTTGAGTTTTGATGGCAAATAAAGTTGGTCCTTGATCCTTTATAGCCAAGTTATTTAAGCTACGTTTTGACAGTGCTGGTGGATTGCCGAGAATGGAACAGTAAGTGATTCTTTTGCTTTAAGTTGCTCCACAGGCCGCAAAAGAAAAGATTTTTTTTGTAAAGTGCAAAATGGAGGTGGGCAAACGGCCAGCTTATGAGACAGCAAAATTCCTTCAACCAAGAGTCAGCTAGGTTAAAGCAACTGGATTGGCTGGCCCTGCATATTTAAAACATTAAACAATCCAGCACTTTGTCAGATGAAAATAGAATTCTGGATTGCAATCAGGTGACAAGGTGTCCAGCAGGGAAACCAGTTGCCACGAGCTGTTATTGACAAGAATGCAAAAACTACCTACGTGTATTTTCTTTCTGGGTTTCTTCAATGAAAATGCTTCTGTGTTGACTAAATGGTGCAGTGTAAATATTGCGGTTCTAGCTGCAAGTGCTTCGCCCTGCAAAGGGTACAAAGCTCGTCAGGCACCAGAAGCTCCTGCATTTCATGTAAACCTCTCCTTGCAACAGACTCTGAACTGGAGAATCAGAATCAGGTTTAATATCACTACATATGTCATGAAATATGTTGTCTTGCAGCAGCAGTACACTGCAATATTTAACAATAAAAATGTAAATATCAATAGGAATATATGTATAAAATTTAAATGAAGTGTAGGGCAATGTAATGGGTGGAAGCATACACTTAATTTACAACCACAGGCCTTGAGCTGGGGTTCACTTTCAGAAGCTGGTCTGATGTGATGACATAAGGACGTGTTTTTTTGTTACCATGTTTAGCTGGCAATAAAGAAGTTGTTGTGGTTTCCTTTAAACTTGAAAATGCCTCTATCATTTTATTTATGAAAACCTACAAAGGAAATAGTGCAGAAAGAAATGGACATGGGTACATTGTCCATTCAGAAATCTGACTGGGGAGGGGAAGAAGCTATTCCTGAGCTGTTGAGTGTGTGTCTTCAAGCTTCTGTACCTCCTTCTTGATGGCGCCAATGAAAAGGGGGCACAGCCAGGGTGAGAGGGATCCTGAGTGACGGATGCCGCCTTCTTTTGAAGGTGTCCTCAGTGCGGGGGAGAGCTGGTGCCCATGATGGAGCTGGCTGGGCTTGCAACTTTCTGCAGCTTTTCTGACCCATACCAGGCGATGACGCACCAGGTAGAATGCTCTCCACGGACACTTGGTTGGTCCTGCTGAAGGAACGGTAACAGCTGAAGAGAAAGCAAGAGGGCAGCTCTCCTCAGAAGTTCTATTAACCCATTCTGCGCCAGTCCTTTAACTCTCCTTGAAATTTCTTGCCGTGTAGGGTACAAACTCCATCCTCTCCGGAGGGACTTGGACAGATTAGGAGAATGGGAAAGAAGTGGCAAATGGAATACACAGTTTAGGGAAGTGCTCATGCACTTTTGTAGGAGGAATAAAAGCTTAGACTATTTTCTAAACGGGGAGCAAATTCAGAAATCTGAGGAGCAAAGGTACTTGGGAATCCTTGCGCAGGTTTCCTTAAAGATTAAATTGCAGGTTGAGTCAGTGGTAAGGAAGGTAAATGCAATGAGAGCTTTCATTTTCAGAGGACTAGAATAAACAGTACTGTGGAAAAGTCTTCGGTACTCATATGTAGTGATACTGTTGCATAGTATTGCAAATAGCAATGAGGCTCACTCCCCGATGAGCTTGATGCCTTTTACGTTTACTGTTAAGTAGTATTCAGGAGTTGTGTGAATATAGCAGATATTCATTCCAACAAGAACTGGTCTTCAGTTCTTAATGTGAAAATCAGAATTAGCTTCAGTATCAAATGCATACATTATGAAATTTGTTGTCTTTGTGGCAGCAGTACAATGCAATACACGATAATAACAAAGCTGTGATTACAATAAACACACATATATAATAGCTACATTAAATACGTAGTGCAAAAATAGAAATAAAAAGTAGTGAGGTAGTGCTCATGGATTCACTGTCCATTTAGAAATTGGATGCTAGAGGGGAGGAAGTTGTTCCTGAAACATTGAGTGGGAATTGCAAGCAGTATATTGAAGTTACCATGCTGTGCAGTTGTCTTAAGCACCCTAGCTATAGATATATATATATATATATAAATCTGGGTCTAAGACATTTTGCACAGTATTGTAAAGGCAAAGGTGTATTACTGAGGCTTTATAACACATTAGTCAGACCACACATGGTCTACGATGAGTAGTCTTGGGCCCCTTATCTAAGAAAGGATCTGCTGGCACTGAAGAAGGTTCACAAGAGTGATGCAGGGAGTGAAAGGGTTAATGTATGAGTAGTACTTGATGGCTCTGGGTCTGTTCTCACTGGAGTTTAGAAGAATGAGTGGGGGGGGTGGAATCTCATTGAAACACACTGAAAACTGAAAGAACTGAAGATAGAGTGGATGCTGAGAGGATGTTTCCAATTGTGGAGGAGTGATTAAATCAGGGATCCCCAAGTTTTCAAGGTGTCCATGGCATAAAAGTGGTTGGAAACCCCTGGATTAAATCAATCAATCCACAACAGAATAGTTCACTTTCCAGTCTAAGGAATTAGCTTTCTAGTCAGCAACACCACCTTCCAAAGAGTCCTTTTGACCTTCTTACCCCTTCTACTCCTCACCTGTCCATCACCTCCCTTGGGTGCCCTCCTTCCCTGTCCCACTCTCCTCTCCTATTAGATTCCTTCTTTGTCAGCCCTTTGCCTCTTCCACCTATCACCTCCCATCTTCTTACTTCATCCCACCCACTCACCTTCCCCCTCACCTGGTTTCACCTATCACCTACCAGCTTCACTCCTTTCCCTCTCCTCCGCCCACCTTATTCTGGCTTCTTCCCTTTTCCTTTCCAGTCCTGATGAAGGGCCTTGGCTCAGAATGTCAACTGTGTATTCCTCTCTGTGGATGCTGCCTGATCTGCTGAGTTCTTCCAGCTTCTTATGTGTGTTGCTTTGGATTTCCAGAATCCCCAAAATCTCTTGTGTTTACTTTTCGTTTGAGTTTGTCTGTTTCTTGAGTCTTGCAAACATTGGACTCACTAGTAGTTCCTTTGTTAGAGACAGGTCTATTCAACTCCCAGACAAAACCAGAAACCTCTTCCCTGCCCCCACTCCTCATCATCACCACAAGACAAAGCCAAGACCTCCCAGTGTCTGCAGCTGTGGGCGACTCTGAAAGCACCGAGCTCCCTCAAGGAAGTCACTGAGTGGCTGGGTTTGGCTCTTTCGCTCCGCTTCATCTGTTAGTCGAGGAGCAGGATCGAGGCTTTGGAACAGGCTGCGTGCCGAGGGAAGCGAACGTTTCCGCAGCCACAAGGGTGAATGAGAACAAGTTGCCATTGTCGCCATCACTCTGAATGGAGCCATGTCTGCCCCTTTGTCAGCAAACAATAGTCCCACAGAATGAAGAAGGAATACACGTCTCTGGGCTGACAATTCCTCTGCATTCATGCACAGGCCTGCGGAGAAAAGAACCAAAGGACAACTGCTTCTATTTTCATAACTTTGTAGTGAAGGCAGTCACCAGAATGAGGACCGGGTCGAAGAAAAAACACATTAAACAGTAATCCAGCACGACAAATCCATCAACCAGCTAAAAGTTTCAATGACAAACATTTATATTTAGAAATGTTGTATTTTCCAATTCAGATTCACTTACATCAAAACAGACACTGATTTGTGTTATCAACCAGCACGACCCAAGAATATATTGGGGGCAGCCCAGGCCCTCATCTTCCCTACTGGGCTTCACTCAGGGACCCAGGGCTTCAACTCCGACTCTCAGTCGACCTCCGGGCTTCAATTTTCAGTGTAGAACCCAGAAATGCCCAATGACAGGACCCTGAACTGGCCAACCCATGTACCCCAGGGTGAATTTCTGCTTATCGTACCGATCTCTTATTTAAAAAACACTACCTTATTGCATCATCGGAAGATAATCATTGTGCTAGCAGAGCTCCTACCTGGAGTAATGCTGTTACAGCACATGTGGCCCAAGTTCAATTCCTGCTGCTGCTTGTACGTTCTCCCCATAACCACATGGGTTATTTATTGGGACACAACATAGAACAGGCCCTTCAAGCTGTGCTGCCCAACAACCCCCAATTTAACCCTGGCCTAATCAAGGGACAATTTACAATAACTAATTAACTACCCGGCTCATCGTTGGGCTGTGAGGGGAAACCAGAGCACCTGGAGAATTAACCCATGCATTCCCCATGCAGACGATGTTTAGACTCCTTACAGATAACATCAGGATTGAAGTCCGGGCTCTGAACTCCGACTCCCTGAGCTGCAATGGCGAGGCGCTAACCACTATGCGACCGTCGTGCTCCTCCCACATTCCAACTCCTTACAGACAGCAGCAGGAGTTGAACCCGGGTCGCTGGTTCTGTAATGACGTTATGCTATCCACCACACTACCGCGCCACCCAATGCCAATGTGATGCCAAACTCAATTGAACCCTTCTGCCTGGAGATGGATCCATATCCCTCCATTTCCCACATATTCATGTGTGCATCTAAAAGCCTTTTAAACCATCCAAACCCACACACAAGATGGTGGAGGGACTCAGCAGGCCAGGCAGTGTCTAGGGAAAGGAGAACTGCCGACGGTTCAGGCCGAGACCCTTCAGCAGGACTGGAGCAGAAAGGACGAGGAGTAGAGTTAAAAGGTGGGGGGAGGGGAGGGAGAAACGCAAGCTGATAGGTGAAACTGGGAGGGAGTGAGGTGAGGTAATGAGCTGGGAAGTTGATTGGCCAAAGAGATTCAGGGCGAGAGAAGGGGAGTCGAACAGGAGGACAAAAGGCCATGGAAGAAAGAAAAGGGGGATGACCACCAGAGGGAGGTGATGAGTGGGCAAGGAGATGAGGTGAGAGAGGGAGCAGGGGATGGGGAATGGCGAATGGGGGGGGAAGGCGGGTACCTTTACTGGATGTTTAAGAGATTGATGTTCATGCCATCAGGTTGGAGGCTAGCCAGGCGGAATATAAACTCTTGTTCCTCCAACCTGAGTGTGGCCTTATCATGACAGTAGAGACCTTGAGCAGAAACAATAGACATCTTGGAATGGGAATGGGAAGTGGAATTAAAATGGGTGGCCACTGGGAGATCCTGCGTCCTCCGTAGGTGCTTGTCAAAGTGGTCTCCCAATCTACGACGGGTTTCACTGATATACCAGGAGCACTGGGCACAGTGTATGACCCCAGCCGACTCACAGGTGAAGTGTCGCCTCACCTGGAAGGACGGTTTGGGGCCCTGAATGGAAACCATACCGTTTGATCTGTTTCACCACTGCCCTCAGAACCCCATCCTAAGCACCTGCTACTCTCTGTGTTTTAAAAAAACTTCCCCCTCTCTCCTAAGTTCATGGCCCTGAAGTAGCCTTGTGCCTAACACAGACCCTGTCTTTGGTTAGTCTGATTATGTTGCAGTTCCAAGTGGACAGCTTTGGGTGAGGTGGTAGTGTAACAGTTTACAACATCAGTGATCGGAACATCGGGGTTCAAATCCCCCTGCCATCTGTAAAGAGTTTGTACATTCTCCCAGTGACCATGTGGGTTTCCTCCAGGTGCTCCGGTTTCCTCTCACAGTCCAAAAAGAGGTGTACGGGTTGGGGTTAATAAGCTGTGGCCGTGCTATATTGGCACTGGAAGCAAGGAGAGACTTGCAGGCTGCCCCCAAACTGCGTTGGTCGCTGACGCAAGTGACACGTTTCAATATCATACGCAGCAATTCTTTTCTAAACTAACATACAGATCAAAAACCTTCATTGTGTTGTTGAAGACCTCGAGGGACAAGTTGCAATAGGAACCTCAAGTTGTATTGATGAGACCAGCACACTCTGTGCTCAGAGAGGTCAAGGAGAGCCTGTGGCCTTTGGATCAACAACAAAATGCCTCAACTGCTCACACGCCTGGGGCCACTGCCAAATATAAGGACCAGGGCTGCTTGCCTCCCAAGTAAACGACATTCTGACCTGAGAAATATATCGCTTCTCCTTTCTAAATCCGACAACTCCCTCACCAACAGCAGCAGCTCCAGAAAGACGTCCTGCAACTCCTGGTCAAAGTTCACTAGGGCATGTCGATTTAATTTCAACAGCGCCCACTTCTCAAAGATGAATTAAAACATTCCACTGGCCAACGCAAATCAGGTTTATTATTACTGACACGTGAAAGCTCAAAGTAAATTTATTATCAAGGTACGTATAGTTCACCATACCATATAACCATATAACCATATAACAATCACAGCATGGAAACAGGCCATCTCGGCCCTCCTAGTCCGTGCCGAACTCTTAATCTCACCTAGTCCCACCTACCCGCACTCAGCCCATAACCCTCCACTCCTTTCCTGTCCATATACCTATCCAATTTTACCTTAAATGACACAACTGAACTGGCCTCTACTACTTCTATAGGAAGCTCATTCCACACAGCTATCACTCTCTGAGTAAAGAAATACCCCCTCGTGTTTCCCTTAAACTTCTGCCCCCTAACTCTCAAATCACGTCCTCTCGTTTGAATCTCCCCTACTCTCAATGGAAACAGCCTATTCACATCAACTCTATCTATCCCTCTCAAAATTTTAAATACCTCGATCAAATCCCCCCTCAACCTTCTACGCTCCAATGAATAGAGACCTAACTTGTTCAACCTTTCTCTGTAACTTAAGTGCTGAAACCCAGGTAACATCCTAGTAAATCGTCTCTGCACTCTCTCTAATTTATTGATATCTTTCCTATAATTCGGTGACCAGAACTGTATACAATATTCCAAATTTGGCCTTACCAATGCCTTGTACAGTTTTAACATTACATCCCAACTTCTGTACTCAATGCTTTGATTTATAAAGGCTAGCGTTCCAAAAGCCTTCTTCACCACCCTATCTACATGATACTCCACCTTCAGGGAACTATGCACTGTTATTCCTAGATCCCTCTGTTCCTCTGCATTCCTCAATGCCCTACCATTTACCCTGTATGTTCTATTTGGATTATTCCTGCCAAAATGTAGAACCTCACACTTCTCAGCATTAAACTCCATCTGCCAATGTTCAGCCCATTCTTCTAACCGGCATAAATCTCCCTGCAAGCTTTGAAAACCCACCTCATTATCCACAACACCTCCTACCTTAGTATCATCAGCATACTTACTAATCCAATTTACCACCCCATCATCCAGATCATTTATGTATATTACAAACAACATTGGGCCCAAAACAGATCCCTGAGGCACCCCGCTAGTCACCGGCCTCCATCCCGATAAACAATTATCCACCACTACTCTCTGGCATCTCCCATCTAGCCACTGTTGAATCCATTTTATTACTCCAGCATTAATACCTAACGACTGAACATTCTTAACTAACCTTTCATGTGGAACTTTGTCAAAGGCTTTGCTGAAGTCCATATAGACTACATCCACTGCCTTACCCTCGTCAACATTCCTCGTAACTTCTTTAAAAAATTCAATAAGGTTTGTCAAACATGACCTTCCACGCACAAATCCATGCTGGCTACTCCTAATCAGATCCTGTCTCTCCAGATAATTATTAATACTATCTCTAAGAATACTTTCCATTAATTTACCCACCACTGATGTCAAACTGACAGGTCTATAATTGCTAGGCTTACTTCTAGAACCCTTTTTAAACAATGGAACCACATGAGCAATACGCCAATCCTCCGGCACAATCCCCGTTTCTAATGACATCTTAAAGATCTCCGTCAGAGCTCCTGCTATTTCTACACAAACTTCCCTCAAGGTCCTGGGGAATATCCTGTCAGGATCTGGAGATTTATCCACTTTTAAATTTCTTAAAAGCGCCAGTACTTCCACCTCTTTAATTGTCATAGGTTCCATAACTTCTTTACTTGTTTCCCACACCTTATTCAATTCAATATCCTTCTCCTTAGTGAATACCAAAGAGCAGAAATCGTTCAAAATCTCTCACATCTCCCTCGGCTCCACACATAGCTGACCACTCTGATTCTCTAAGGGGCCAATTTTATCCCTCACTATCCTCTTGTTTTTAATATAACTGTAGAAACCTTTCGGATTTACTTTCACCTTATTTGCCAAGCCAACCTCGTATCTTCTTTTAGCTTTTCTAATCTCTTTCTTAAGATTCCTTTTACATTCTTTATATTCCTCGAGCAATTCCTTTACTCCATGCTGCCTATATCTATTGTAGACATCCCTCTTTTTCCGAACCAAATTTCTAATATCCCTTGAAAACCATGGTGCTCTCAAACCTTTAACCTTGAGATTCATTTTTTTTGTAGACATTCACAGTAGAACAAAGAAATGTAATAGAATCAATGAAAAACTACACACAAACACTGACAAACAGCCAAAATGCAAAGTAAGACAAACTGGGCAAATAATTTTAAAAAATCAGTTAAACAATCAACTGTTTAACCAATAAATAAATACTGAAAATATGAATTGTAGAGTCCTTGGAAGTGATCATCAATACATTGTGAAATTTGTTTCTTTGTGAGAGCAATACATAACACATACTGTAAAATACATACAAGATAAACAGATAAATAGATGGATAGTTGCTCTCATCAGTTGAAGAAAGAGTTAAGAAATGATGGCATCTCAGAAGGAGAAGAAATTGAAAACAGTGTCATGAGAGAAGAGTGTACGGTCCGACCTTTTCTGAGGCATACTGGGCTCAGTGGCCCCTGTATTTTATTTGGCTCTCCCATAGAAAGAACAAAGCACTTCTCAAAAAAATCACTTTATAAACAATGAAATTGTTGGCTTTGCAATCAATATTCTCCTGAGCTTTGAATAATTATTTACTTTGGAAATGACTTTCTTAATCTGAATACTATTTTATCTTTTCTGAAACATGTTTCCTGGTGTTATGTCTTAACAAAATAAATGCCACTGTTTGAAATGCATTCACATGATTTGAGAAGGGTTCAGTGGGCTGTCTTCCCTTGAAATTACCAGTTTTATACTTCTAACTCTTTCGCAGCTTCAGAATCTAAATCAGAGTGGGGTTTAATATCACCGGCATATGTTGTGAAATATGTTTTTGTAGCAGCAGTACATTGCAATACACAATGAAAAACCTATAAATTACAATAAGCAAATTGTTGCAAAACTTTTTTTTAATTGTTTGTTCTATTGAAGAACGACTACTTGATCTCAAATTCTTTTTATCCCATGGGATTTCAACTTAGTAAACAACTCCTAATCTATGGGCCGAGACCTTATGACCTATTGGGAGACAATTCATCGAATAGTGGTCTCAAAAGAATGAAAGCAAACGAAGCAAAAATAAGCCACCTGGCCAGCGGATCGACTTCGTTAGGACCTCGAGGAGATTTGGTATGTGGCCAAAGAGTCTTGCAAATTTTTACAGATATACGGCGGAGAGCATTCTGACTGGTTGCATCCCAACCAGGCATGGAGGCTCCAAAGCACAGAATCAAAAATAGCTGCAATAGTTGTAGACTCAGCCAACTCCCATCATGAACACAACCCTCCCCACCATCGAGAACAACACAGATATATGTCAGACTGATACGTGATATCCATCTTGGCACATTATTAAGTAAGCAGATGATTCACACAGAGCCCTGTACGCCCACGAGAGCCCACCCATACTAGCTGCACAACAGAAAGCACTTTGTGACATCTTCCTTCTGCTCCAACATATTGATGCAATCACGAAGAGGCCACCGGCTATACTTCATTGGAAGTTTGAGGAGATCTGGTAGGGCATCGAAGGCTAACAAGTCTCTATAGATGTATCATGGAGAGCATTCTAACTGTCTGATATAGAAGGGTGTTGGTGAGGAGACACTACACAGGATCAGAAAGGGACTATAGAAGGTTGTAAACTTGGCCAGCTCTACCATGAGGACACTTTCAAGTGGTGGTGCTTCAAGAAAGCAGCTTCCATTACTAAAGGCCCTCAGCATCCAGGCCATGCCATTTTGTTGTTATTACCACCAGGGAGGATATAGAGTAGTTCCACACTCAATGATTCAGAAACAGCTTCTTCCCCTCCACCATCTGATTTCTGAACCTGAACCTCATTATTCTACTCCTGCACTATTTATCCATTCTTGCAATTTGTGGTAATATTATCTCTTTGCACTGTACAGATGTCACAAAATAACAAACCTGGTTCCAGTTCAGATTTTCTCGCCTCTTCCACCATTCAATAAGATCAAGGCTCACCTATATACCAGCACAACCTCTTGCTTGAACCCAATGTACTTCAGATCTGCAAACTTCCACAAATCTCAAAACATTCAGCAGGTTAGCAGGCATCACCAAGAGAAAGAGAAAGAGCCAACATTTCTGGTTAAAGACTGTTGGATACAACTGGGGAATTGCCAGCACAAAGACAGCACAACAATGCCTCTACTTTCTTAAATGTTTGCATATGCTCAGCATGTTCAGTAGTTCGATTTAGTAGCAGAGAATGCATACAGTATACAACCTGAAATTCTTACTCTTCACAGACATCTATGAAAAAGAAAAAAAAAACCTTGACAATCTCCTATAGATGCACAATGGAGAGTATCCTACTTGGCTGCATCATGACCTGGTATGGAAGCACCAATGTCCCGGAATGGAAAAGTCTACAGACAGTGCTGGACGCAGCCCAGACTATCAGAGGTGAATCCGTCCCCACTGAGTACACTTACATAGAGTGTTGCCACAAGAAAGCAGCATCCATCATCAAGGGCACCCACCGTCCATGCCACGCTCTCTTCTCATCAGGAAGGAGGTACAGGTCCCACCCCACCAGGTTCAGGAGCAGTTGTTACCCCTCAACCAACAGGGTGGATAACTCAACTCAGAAATGGTTCTACAACCTACAGACTCACTTTCAAGGACTCTTTACAACTTACATTCTCGGTATTATTTTCTTATTTACTCATATGCGTCACCATCTTGTACGCATTGGGTATCTGTCGATGTTCGTTTAACTGTACTTCTTTCAGAAATTCTATTGTATTTCAGTTTCCGGCAAGAAAATGAACCTCGAGGTAGTATCTGTTAGCATATACTGAGTGGCCTCTTTATTAGGTATTGCTTCTTTATTAGGTACGTTCGTGCTCTCCTGCTGCTGTAGCCCATCCACTTTGAGGTTTGACATTTTGTGCATTCAGAGACGCTCTTCTGAACACCACTATTGTAACGCGTAATTATTTGAGTCACTGTTGCCTTCCTGTCAGCTTGAACCAATCTGGACATTCTCCTTTGACCTCACTCATTATCAAGGACACTCCCACAGAACTGCTGCTCATTGGATGACTTTTGTTTCTCAATAAACTCAAGAGACTGTTGTGCATGAACATCCCAGGAGATCAGTAGTTTCTGAGATACTCAAACCACCCTGTCTGGCACCATCAATCATTCCATGGTCAAAGTCACTTAGATCACATTTCTTCCTATTCTGATGTTGGGTCTGAACAACTGAACCTCTTGACCATGTCTGCATGCTTTTATGCATTGAGTTACTTCCACATGATTGGCCGATCAGATACTTACATTAGCAAGCAGGTACACCGAATGAAGTCGCCACTGAGAGTATATGCACTTTGATATAAATGTAACTTTGACTGCATCTTCCTATAGATCTGAGTGTAAGTGTCTCATCTTGTGAAATCCTCTCATTTAGAGGCAAAGCTGCTACTAACCAAACCGCAGCAGGTGTGAGAGGGGAGGCAAGAGTCTGGATCTGCCTTCGAATAGTGGTCAATCCAGCAATCTTCACAGCAGGTTCCCAGTCAGAGAGTGCGTCCTTGCTTTGAGAAAGCAGGTGAGAAGCCATACGTGGCAATGCTCACTTGCCAGAAGAACTGACTTAGATGTTTCACATTACTTAACACTTATTAAGTCCTTGGAGCAGATTCACAAATACCTTCATATTCAGTGAGTAATGAAACCAGACTTTGTCTACCTACACCTAATCCTGACCCGAACCCAACCCAACCCTCACAGCCTTACAGCACCGCTGCCTCTGTAACCCTCTATGGTTCTGTAACCCTTTCCATCACTGTAACCCCTGTCTCTGTAACCCCTCAATCACTATAACCCCTGTCTCTGTAATCCCTCCATCACTATAACCCCTCCATCACTATAACCCCTCCAGCACTGTAACCCCTCCAGCACTGTAACCCCTGTCTCTGTAACCCCTCAATCACTATAGCCCCTGTCTCTGTAATCCCTCCATCACTGTAACCCCTCCAGCACTGTAACCCCTGTCTCTGTAACCCCTCAATCACTATAACCCCTGTCTCTGTAATCCCTCCATCACTATAACCCCTGTCTCTGTAATCCCTCCATCACTGTAACCCCTCCAGCACTGTAACCCCTCCATCACTGTAATCCCTGTCTCTATAACCCCTCCATCACTATAACCCCTGTCTCTGTAACCCCTCCATCACTGTAACCCCTGTCTCTGTAACCCCTCCAGCACTGTAACCCCTTTCTGTAACCCCTCCATCACTGTAACCCTTGTCTCTGTAACACCTCCATCACTGTAACCCCTTTCTGTAACCCCTCAATCACTGTAACACCTGTCTCTGTAATCCCTCCATCACTGCAACCCCTGTCTCTGTAACCCCTCCAGCACTGTAACCCCTTTCTGTAACCCCTCCATCACTGTAACCCCTGTCTCTGTAACCCCTCCAGCACTGTAACCCCTGTCTCTGTAACCCCTCCATCACTGTAACCCCTGTCTCTGTAACCCCTCAATCACTGTAACCCCTGTCTCTGTAATCCCTCCATCACTGTAACCCCTGTCTCTGTAACCCCTCAATCACTGTAACCCCTGTCTCTGTAACCCCTCCAGCACTGTAACCCCTTTTTGTAACCCCTCCAGCACTGTAACCCCTGTCTCTGTAACCCCTCCATCACTGTAACCCCTGTCTCTGTAACCCCTCCATCACTATAACCCCTGTCTCTGTAACCCCTCCATCACTATAACCCCTGTCTCTGTAACCCCTCCATCACTATAACCCCTCCATCACTGTAACCCCTGTCTCTGTAACCCCTCCATCACTATAACCCCTGTCTCTGTAATCCCTCCATCACTGTAACCCCTGTCTCTGTAACCCCTCCATCACTGAAACCCGTCTCTGTAATCCCTCCATCACTATAACCCCTGTCTCTGTAACCCCCTCCATCACTGTAACCCCTGTCTCTGTAACCCCTCCAGCACTGTAACCCCTCCATCACTGAAACCCGTCTCTGTAATCCCTCCATCACTGTAACCCCTGTCTCTGTAATCCCTCCATCACTATAACCCCTGTCTCTGTAATCTCTCCATCACTATAACCCCTCCATCACTATAACCCCTGTCTCTGTAATCCCTCCATCACTATAACCCCTCCATCACTGTAACCCCTGTCTCTGTAACCCCTCCATCACTATACCCCTGTCTCTGTAACCCCTCCATCACTATAACCCCTCCATCACTGTAACCCCTGTCTCTGTAACCCCTCCATCACTATAACCCCTCTCTGTAACCCCCTCCATCACTGTAACCCCTGTCTCTGTAACCCTTTCCACCACTGTAACCCCTGTCTCTGTAACCCCTCCAGCACTGTAACCCCTGTCTCTGTAACCCCTCCACCACTGTAACCCCTGTCTCTGTAACCCCTCCATCACTGTAACCCCTGTCTCTGTAACCCCTCCATCACTGTAACCCCTCTCTGTAACCCTTTCCACCACATAATAGATCACAAGAGCATAAGTCATAGGGGCAGGATTAGACCATCTGGCCCATCGAGTCTGCTCCGCCATTCAATCATAACTGGTTACTTTTTCCACTCCTCAGCCCCACTCCCTGGCAAATGTCACTTCACTCTTTAAAAAAGGAAGGAGGCAGCAGAAAGGAAATTATGGACTCGTTAGCCTGACCTCAGTGATTGGGAAGATATTGGAGTCAATTGTTAAGGCTGAGGTTATGGTACTTGGTGATACAGGACAAGATAGGACAAAGTCAGCGTAGGCTCCTTAAGGGAAAATCTTGCCTGACAAACCTGTTGGAATTCTTTGAGGAGATTACAAGTAGGATAGATAGGGGATGCAGTGGATTTTGTATATTTGGATTTTCAGAAGGCCTTTGACAAGGTGCCACGCATGAGGCTGCTAAACACGTTTAGAGCCCATGGTATTACAGGAAAGTAACTGGCGTGGTTAGAGCATTGGCTGATTGATCACTCAGGGGCCTGAGCTATATATTTTTTGTGTGTGACTATATCTTTTGTTCACTATTTTGAATGTGCATGTGTATGTTTCGCACCTTGGCTCCAGAGGAACACTGTTTCATTCAGCTGTATTCACGTGTGGTTGAATGCACTGTAATCCCCACTGTCACTGTAGCCCTCATCCCTGTAACCCCCCCCCCCTCCATCACTGTAGCCCTGGTCTCTGTAACCCCCTCCATCATTGTAACCCCTCCTGTCTCTGTAACTCCCCCCCTCCATCACTGTAGCCCTTCCTGTCTCTGTAAACCTCCCCCATCACTGTAATCCCCACAAGCAAAGTAAACTTCCCATCTCTGTAACCCACATCCAAAATTCAAATTTGAATTCAAGTTTAATTAGCTTTCAATCACACATGAATACAGACAAATGAGACAGCATTCCTCTGGAGTCAGGGAGTAAAACATACACAGCACATTCAAAATAGTGAGCAAAAAAACATAGTCACACAAAAAAAAAATATATATATATATACACACAGTACAAGCCCCTGAGCAACTGACCCCTCAATTTGATGTTGCCACCTTGGCTGTGCATGAGCAGACAATCCAGCCTGTCGTTCCACCGATCAAACACTGGATGGCAGCACTGATGGGAGAGGTCAGCCCCCAACTGAGCACGGATGCCCGACTACAC
Organism: Hypanus sabinus; assembly: GCF_030144855.1. NCBI lineage: Eukaryota > Metazoa > Chordata > Chondrichthyes > Myliobatiformes > Dasyatidae > Hypanus > Hypanus sabinus. Next base: position 28,138,475 of record NC_082723.1, on the reverse strand, counting down.
CACCTCCAGTGTCTCTCACCTGTACCGCAGCAGCAGGCAAGCCCACAGCTTGAGGCCTAGTCCTTGCTATAACTGAGGCAACACAGCTCCCACGCACCCGTTGTACCGCCAAACAAGGCCTGCAGCATCTTATGTTATCAATGACCAACAGGGACATGCAATCACGAGAGAAATATCCAAGACAATCACCCGGAGTTTCACTGTATGCCTCCTTCAATGCTTTTGAATAGCAGATGGAGCAGCACAGTTTGCACCCAGGCTCGCTTCCCTGAACGCAGTCCAGCTCCAGTCTCAACACGTCGCTGGGCTCAGTCCCGACCCACCGGCCCATTCCTCTGATCACCAAGCAACTCACTGATGGGGTAGATCTGCAGCACCTGAAGCTGTTGGAACCCAGCACCAACTTGCAATCGTAAAAAACACATTTGTCAAAGATAAAAGCACCTTTGGTCGGCCTCTAAGAGGCCACTGCGTACAAACAACGCCAATTTACCGTAATCTCCACCCCAGCCCTTCAATCCTGCCTGTTTTCTGCATTCTCCCATTTCTGCTCTTTTTTAATCCCTCTCCCTCTGGCAACTTTGCCATCAATTACAAAGGATTTACACGTAGGAATTTCCATTCTAACCCTTCCCACCTCTGCTTTGTGTTTGAAATGAGCTTCCAGTCACCTACTCTAAGCAACTCTGGGTGCCTTGGATCCTGCTGTGAAACATTTGGAGATAGTGTACCATATGCTGGATATTTTACCAGTATACAGTGCTACTTTGAAGCGATTATATTTGGAATAAAAGTACTCCGATACATATCAGAATGATATCCATCTAGTCTCTACCATCAAACATTAAGTACCATAACATTAAGACATGGGTTGTTAGGGTGATAAACAGCTTCTCTCCCCACCCCCCCACCCCACCCCAGGCAGTGAGACAACTGACCTCCCTGACACCACCCAGGTGCACTAAGTTTCATGTATGGTTGAAAGACAATAAACTGAACTTGAACTTGAATCTTTTGATGCACGTGGTATAAATAAATAAATCTGATTCTGAATCAAAAGCTGAATCTTGCAACAACACAAATGTTCGGTTGGAAGTTCTGAAGTTTAGAAGTTTTGGGTATTTCCAAACCTTTTTAGCCTGACATCAGTGATGGGAAAGATGCTGGAGTCAATTATAAACAATAGACAATAGACAATAGGTGCAGAAGTCGACCATTCGGCCCCTCGAGTCTGCACCGCCATTTTGAGATCATGGCTGATCATTCACTATCAATACCCAGTCCCTGCCTTGTCCCCATATCCCTTGATTCCCCTATCCATCAGATATCTATCTAGCTCCTTCTTGAAAGCATCCAGAGAATTAGCCTCCACCGTCTTCCGAGGCAGTGCATTCCACACCTCCACAACTCTCTGGGAGAAGAAGCTCTTCCTCAACTCTGTTTTAAATAACTGACCTCTTATTCTCAATCCATGCGACACATTTGGATAGCAGCAGAAGGTTCAGTTCAAGTCAGCATGGATTATTGAAGGGAAAATCATGCTTGACTAATCTTCTGGAGTTTTTTGAGGATGTAACTATGAAAATGGACAAGGGAGAGCCAGTGGATGTAGTGTACCTGGACTTCCAGAAAGCTTTTGATAAAGTCCCACATAGGAGATTAATGGGCAAAATTAGGGCACATGGTATTGGGGGGCAGAGTACTGACATGGATTGAAAATTGGCTGGCTGACAGGAAACAAAGAGTAGTGACTAACGGGTCCCTTTCGGAATGGCAGGATGTGACCAGTGGGGTACCGCAAGGTTCAGTGCTGGGACCACAGCTGTTTACAATATACATTAATGATTTAGATGAAGGGATTAAAAGTAACATTAGCAAATTTGCCGATGACACAAAGCTGGGTGGCAGTGTGAAATGTCAGGAGGATGTTATGAGAATGCAGGGTGACTTGGACAGTTTGGGTGAGTGGGCAAATGTATGGCAGATGCAGTTTAATGTGGATAAATGTGAGGTTATCCACTTTGGTGGCAAGAACAGGAAGGCAGATTACTATCTAAATGGAGTCAAGTTAGGAAAAGGGGAAGTACAACGAGATCTAGGTGTTCTTGTACATCAGTCAATGAAAGCAAGCATGCAGGTACAGCAGGCAGTGAAGAAAGCTAATGGCATGTTGGCCTTCATAACAAGGGGAATTGAGTATAGGAGTAAAGAGGTCCTTCTGCAGCTGTACAGGGCCCTGGTGAGACCCCACCTGGAGTATTGTGTGCAGTTTTGGTCTCCAAATTTGAGGAAGGACATTCTTGCTATTGAGGGAGTGCAGCGTAGGTTCACAAGGTTAATTCCTGGAATGGCGGGACTGTCATATGTTGAAAGATTGGAGTGACTGGGCTTGTATACACTGGAATTTAGAAGAATGAGAGGGGATCTGATTGAAACATGTAAGATTATTAAGGGATTGGACATGCTGGAGGCAGGAAGCATGTTCCCGCTGATGGGTGAGTCCAGAACTAGAGGCCACAGAATAAGAATAAGGGGTAGGCCATTTAGAACAGAGATGCAGAAAAACTTTTTCACCCAGAGAGTGGCAGGTATGTGGAATGCTCTGCCCCAGAAGGCAGTGGAGGCCAAGTCTCTGGATGCATTCAAGAGAGAGTTAGATAGAGCTCTTATAGATAGCGGGGTCAAGGGATACGGGGAGAGGGCAGGAATGAGGCACTGATTGTGTATGATCAGCCATGATCACAGTGAATGGCGGTGCTGGCGAGAAGGGCCGAATGGCCTACTCCTGCACCTACTGTCTATTGCCTATTGTCTATTTTCTTGCGTAGTTTAATTTTGACCTTCCAATATCTGTCACTGCAGGAAGTCATTTTGAGGGGGCAGTCCGAGTGCATCGTGAGGCCTCATTCGGAGACCTCAGTCTTGGCACTGACTAGAATGGCTTCCCGGAATGCGTGACGACCCTTGCCGGCTGCCCCCACCACGTCACTGGGTGTGCTGGTTGTTAGCGCCAATGACGCAGTTCATCGTTTGCTTCACTGTCATCATCTCATCACATCCCACCATTGCCTGTAAGGAGCGTGTACATTCTCCCTGTGACCGCGTGGGTTTCCTCTGGGTGCCCCAATTTTTCCCACAGTCCAGAGACTGTAGGTTAATTGGTCATTGGAAATTGTCCCGTGATCAGGCTGGGATTACATTGGAGGATTGCTGGGTGGCAGAACCTGAAGGGCCAGAAGAAATCTATAAATAAATAAAATTAACGAAGCACCAGCAACATTATACTGTTTAACTTGTTGTATATACACCTTATTATTTGTTAATTTATTTGTGGCCACATTATGTGTTGTGTTGTGAGTTGTATGTACTGTGTGGTGCACCTTGGTCCATAAGATCATGGACCATTAGACACAGGAGCAGAATTAGGTCATTCTGCCCATCAAGTTGTTCTGACATTCCATCATGGCTGATGCATTTCCCTCTCAACCCCATTCTCCTACCTTCTCCCCATAAACTTTCACACCCTGTCTAATCAAGAGCTATCAACCTCCACCTTAAATAATCTGGCCTCCACATCCATCTGTGGCAACAAATTCTACAGATTCACCACCCTCTGGCTAAAGAAATCCTTCTACATCTCCATTCTAAATGGACATCCCACTATCCTGAGGCTGTGTCCTTTGGTCAGACTCTTCCACCACTATAGGAAACATCCTCTCCACAGCCTCGCCATCTAGGCCTTTCAACAGTCAACAGATTTATTTTCTTTTTATAATATTTTTATTCAGACGAAAAAACAAGATTAACAGAGTGCAACACATAGATACATCTCAACATAACTTGTGTACATTCATATATTACAATAAAATTGATCAAACTGTTATAGCATAAGACATAAAGGTATACCACTCCGTAATCAAAAATTTAAAGATAAGTCATACATCATAAAAGAAATTTTTTATATAAAAAAGTCAACCCCCTACCAACTACCAAAGAAAAAAGCTGATGGATGATAATGGATAATTAGAAAAAAACATATTCGCTTGAGAAGGGAAGATAGAAATATACATAAAAGTCTGTGCACTGTTAAACTTTATAAATTGGAAAAGTAATTTAGGAAAGGTCCCCAGATATCATAAAAAGATTGTTTCGAATTTAAGACTGAGCAGCAGATCTTTTCTAAATTTAAATAAGACGTAATATCACACAGCCATTGAAGATGTGTAGGAGGGGTAGACTCCTTCCATTTGAGTGAGATTGCTCCTCTTGCTAAAAGAGAGGTAAAAACTAAAACCTGTAGGTTAGGAGTATTTAAAGTTATATCTTCATTTGCAATAATACCACACAAGGCAGTAAGGGGATTTGGGTCAAATTGGACCCTAAAAAGTTGTGAGAAGGTATGGAATACTTCCCACCAAAACTTTTCAATTTTAGGGCAAAACCAAAACATATGAATTAAAGAGGCATCAGCAGAGTTGCATTTATTACAAAGTGGAGAAACATTTGGATAAAAACTGGACAGCTTCTGTTTAGAAATGTAAGCTCAATGAACCACTTTAAATTGTAGAAGAGAATTTCGAACACAGAAAGATGATTTATTAACCCGTTTAAGAATTTTATTCCATCTTTCATCAGAAATCTGACAATTTAGGTCATCCTCCCAAGCTTTTTTTTATTTTATCTAAAAGGCCTTGTCTAGAATCAATCAACAAGTTATAGAAACCGGTAATAGAACCATTAACAACAGGTTAAAACATTCAATAGATTTCAATCCCACCCTCATTCTTCTAAATTCCAGTGAGTAACAGCCTAGAGCCATCAATTGCTCCTCATATATTAACTCTTTCTATTCCTGAGATCATTCTCATGAACCTCCTCTGGACTCTCTTCAATGTCTTTCTTAGATAAGGGCCCAAACCTGTTCTCAATACTCTAAACGAGCCGTCACCAAATCCTCAACGTTACATCCTTGCTTTTATATTCTGATCCTTTTGAAACAAATGCTGACATTGCATTTGCCTTCCTCACCACCAACTCAACCTGCAAATTAGCCTTTAGGGAATCGTGGTCTGGAGGAACGCTATTTCGTTTGGCAGTATTCATGTATATGGTTGAACGACAATAAGCGGAACTTGAACTTGGCAAGTTATTAAATAACCAGATGATGCACACAGAGACCTGTACGCCCACGTGAGCCCACCCATACTAGCTGCACAACAGACAGCTCTTTGTGGGCCTTCTTACTTCTCCAACATATTGATGCAATCACAAAGAAGCCAGTGGCTGTAGTTCATTAGGAGTTTGAGGGCATTTAGTCTGTCACCAAGATCCTTGCAAGTTCCTACACTTGTACCATGGAGAGCATTCTGACTGGGTTCATCGCCATCTGGTATGGAGACACCAACGCACAGGATCAGATCAATCTGCAGAGGTTTGTGGACTCAATCAGCTCCATCATGGGCACTAGCCTCCCCACAATCGAGGACATCTTCAAAAGGTGGTGACTCAAGATGGTGGCATCCCTTCTCACCACCCAGGACATGCCCTCTTCTCATTACCACCATCAGGGAGGAGGCACAGGAGCCTCAAAACGCACACTCGATGTTTTAGTAACAGCGTCTTCCCTCCCGTCATCACGTTTCTGAATGATCCCTGAACCCATGAACACTGTTGTTGTTCCTTTCCGCTCCTTGTAGCACATCGGGTGGCAATCTTGCTGCTTCTTTTTCAGTTTTGTCTGTTTTTTTTATAAGACCGAATTGCTAGCTCGACACTCAACCCAACATGGATGGAAAGTTTGTGAGGAGCCAACGGGACCACCCCCCTCGAAGTCCAGTGCGGATACCACCACTCCACTGGCTGGCTAAAATGAACACTATTTACCTCGCTATTTTAACATGTAGTAATTGGGAGGGGGGTAACTTTAATGTAATTGGAGGAAAGTGTAGATGTTGTCAGAGGTAAGTTCTCTACAGAGTGGTGAGTGTCTGGAACACCCTCCCAGGGGTAGTGGTAGAGGCAGGGGCATTTAAAAGACTCTTACATAGGCATGTGGATGATAGAAAAATGAGGGCTCTAGCAGCGAAAGGGTCAGATTGATCTCAGAGTAGAACATAGAATAGTACAGGCCCTTCAGCCCACAATATTGCGCTGCCCTTTAACCTACTCTAAAATCAATCAAGTAGTTTCAAAGTGTTATGTTTTATAACTTCAAGTCATTAAACTAATTCAAATGAAGACACAGGAGTCCATGAATTCGGGTCTAGTTTGAGATTACTTTAAGTAAGGTGTATACATACCACATGGGAGCGTGATGATATTTGCAATTAACATACCTTTGCATATAACTCATAATTAATTACTTAAATGAACAAGAATGCTTAATTGACCAAGATATATACAAGATTACTCAAATATTATTGAAATATTAAATACACAACAGAAAGGCTGGCGTTACATGGGCCGAAGAGCCTATACATTTTTCTAGAGATACAGAACAATAACAGGCCCTTCCAGCCCAACAAGCTCGTGCCACCCAATTACACTCACGTGACCAATTAATCCATTAGCCTGTATATTTTAGGACTGTGGGAGGAAACCCACGCAGTCACAGGGAAAATGTGCGAGCTCCTTGAAGGAAGTGGTGGGAATTGAACCCCGGTCACTGATGCTACAAAGAGTTATGCTAGTCATTGGGCTACTGTCCTGTAATGTTCATCGTTACAGTAAGTGTGCATTGCACTCTACAACAAGATCATGATGTATGTCGGTGATAATTAACTTGATTCTGATGCTGGTCTGTTTGACAAGCAAGATCTTTGGAAAGATCATAACCATTGTTACAGACCTGGGAGGCTAATAAACAATGACATAGCAGCTGTGTTAGAGAAAATGGGAGTGCTCTATCAAATCCAGCCTTAATGCTTCGCCCACATACTGGGTTCAAGTTTTATTAAATGGGTGCACAACGAAGGACAAAAATAAAGAAATCCCTCTTGATAAACAAGTACTGTGTGATAAAAGTGAGACTTATTACCAGAGGGGACAGGTGTGATGTTTGCAATTAGATCATTTTTGCCAGAGCCATGCAAATATGTTCTTTAAACTCTTTGAAGTGTTGTCAGGGATATGTCGCAACCTAATATCAACAAAAGGGAACAGTTATGACACAGATTTATGAGAAAAAGAGACAGAGAGCGAAAGAGAGAGAGACAGAGAGAGGAGGAGAAAAAGAGAGAAAGAGAAAGAGTGAGAGAGAGGAAAAGAGAAACAAAGAAAGAGAGAAGGAATGTTATACTGGGGGGGGGGGGCTGCTGAATCAAGGCTGTGGAAGAGGAGTGTGAAGACTGGAGACAGCTGCTGAGAGATGTGATCTGCACAGCCCCAGAAATACCTTGAGCTGTGTGTTGGAGCGGAACTACAGCCAAGAACGAGGGCCGTAGCGGCATCACCTCACCTGAAGTCCAACACTGCTCGTCCTCCTTACCCTACGACCCACGACCCACGGGGAATTTTCAGCCATTCATGAATCGCTTTCAAAGCCAACTTGCAAAATGCAGAGTAGAAGGCATTTTATTAACCATGAGAGGAGCAAGGTGAAACAAACAGTGAAAATGCGCTGTCTTGACCTGCTTACGTCTCTCAGCAATCTATCACATACATCGAAACAAACTGGGAAATGCGCTAACAGCCAACAGAAAAGGCAGCCCGCAAGTGTCACCATACATTCCAGCGCCGACACAGTGTACCCACAATGCTCGGCTGAACACAGAACGCAACAAAGCAGAATATACCAAGAAACAAAATATCAACAGTGCAACAAGCATTGATCCTTCCTCCCTCCCTCCCACCTACCCATGCACATACACAGTGGCCTAAACACAGAACAGGCCAGCAGCAGACTCATGGATTCACAGACGTTGGGCCCTGACTTCCCCAATGGACTCACGGAGATTTGCAGGCTCCGGCCTTCAACTATTGGACTTCAACTTCTGGACCTCCAATAGGTAATCAGGGCCCAACCTCAGGACCTCTGATCAGCCTTCAGGCTTCATTCTTTCCAGGACTTGCAGGTGACGATGAATGACGACCCTGGATGATGGTCTGAACTCCGGCCTTGCCGACGACAGGACCCCAAACATCACTTCCAGTGAGACGGCAGCGCTTTTGGACACAGCCGGCTCTCAGGGGCCAACCAGAGGTGTTTTTCACTTTTTAAATGTCTTTTTTTTTACAGTCACAAGACAACGTTGGACTTGGGAGTACTACAGGTCTACCCCGTCAGTGAGCTGTTCATTGGCCGAGGAGCTGGACATGGTGTAGACTGTGTTGATACCTGCTACTCAAAGGTGTCAAAGGCACTGGAGTTGGCGTGCGAAGGTGACGTGCAGTGAACCGCAGGTGGTTGTCTTTCGCAGTTGTCTTGCGATTGCGAGACATTCTTGGACACTGATCATGTAAGATGCTACAGGCCTGTTTCCCTTGTTTGGTGCCATGACAGACAGTAGGGGAGCAACATGGCCTTGTTTGAGGTGAGGACCAGGCCTCAGGCTGCAGGGTTGCCGGTTGCTGTGGTCCCGGAGACGAGATACCAGAGGTGGTGCAGCGTGCTGTCTGTGCTCGGCTGGGGGCTGACCTCTCCATTAGCGCTTCCCCCCAGGGTCTGATTGGGGGAATGACAACCTGGATTGCAAACATGTGCTCACCATTGGCCTGCCGGGAGGGAACTGCACTTCCAATTTGCGGGATATGTCATTCAGGGACCGGCTATATATATGTTTTGTGTGACTGTATGTGTCCGTGCTATTTTGAATGCGCTGTGAGGAAAGCTGTTTGATTCAGCTGTATTCATCTGTGGTTGAATGCTAATTAAATCTGAATTTGATTTGATTTAACCATTCTGCCAGGTAGACGTCCAACCACATCCTCACCGCTGGCCAAATGCAGAGTGAAGACCTATACTCCAGCCCTCAGAATCCTATCCCAAAACCCTGACCTGACCGCTAACTCCCATCTCTGTCTCCCAAACCATCCCTCTGAAGCTAGAAACAAAACCAGACTGAGCTACAGCCTCACTGGCGACCACAGCTTGGCGCCATATTACCTGCTCTGTCCGGCTGATGCGGAAGATCCCTTGGTGAACCATTTGGTTGGTGGCAAGTCAAGGGGAGATGTTCATAAGAAGATGTGGAAGAGGACCAGGAATCGGCCATCTGACCCATCCGGCCTGCTCCACCATTCACTACTATTCCATAAGAACGTGGACAGATCCTTCTACCTGCCATGGGAAAGCAATCTGTTTAGCTGTGCCATACATTTATTTAATGGGGTAGTCTCCACTGCTTCCATGGGCAGGGAATTCTACAGGTTCTCTGTTCTCTGGCTCTCCCTGGAGTCCTGACTTACGTGCATCTCCAGTGACTGATTACCTGGCTGTTAGCGCGTTGTGGGAGCCCGCAGTTCACAAAGTGCCGACATCATTAACTGCAGTGAATTTGTTTCAGAGCATTAAAGTGCCAAATAAATCCTTCGAATGTGAGTCAGAGATATAGCACAGACACAAACCTTTACCGTGCAAACCAGCCTCCCCTCCTCTGACCCCATCTACATTCCCTGCTGTGTCAGGAAAGAAGCCAGCATAATTAAGGATCCCTCTCACCCTGGTCGCTCTCTCCTTTCCCCTCTCCTATTTGACAGAAGATACAAAAGCTTGAGTGCATGAACCACCAGACTCAAGGACAGCTTCTATCCCATTAATATCAGACGCTTGAAAAGACACTGAACGATGAACCACTGGTCTGCCTTGTATAGGCCCATGTCCCTGCACTGCACTTTCTCTGTAACCATAACACCATATCTTACATCACACACACAGCTGATGTTTCAGGCCGAGACCCTTCATCAAGACTTAAAACAGGGCCTGAAACGTCAACTGGTTATTCATCTCCATACACGCTGCCTGACCTTCTGTGTTCCTCCAGTATGTTGTGTGTATTGCTCTGAATTTCCAGCATCTCCAGAATTACTTGTGTTTACCATATTCACCATCCTGTTTTTCTTTTATGCTACCTCGATGTATTTAAGAACTGTATGGCATGATCTATCTTGATCATATGCGAAACAAAAGCTTTTTCTTTTTTTTTCAAAAAAAAATTCTAAAGGGATTGGACAGGCTAGATGCAGGAAGATTGTTTCCGACATTGGGGAAGTCCAGAACGAGGGGTCACAGTTTAAGGATAAAGGGGAAGCCTTTTAGGACCGAGATGAGGAAAAACTTCTTCACACAGAGAGTGGTGAATCTGTGGAATTCTCTGCCACAGGAAACAGTTGAGGCCAGTTCATTGGCTACATTTAAGAGGAAGTTAGATATGGTCCTTGTGGCTAAAGAGAGCAGGGGGTATGGAGAGAAAGCAGGGACAGGGTTTTGAGAATGGCAGTGCAATCTTGAAGGGCCAAATGGCCTACTCCTGCACCTATTTTCTTTGTTTCTATGTTTTCATTGCATCTTGGTACATGTATCAATAATAGACTGATACCTACCATTAAACGCTCACCGACAGTACATTAAGCAACACACACTAAATGCTGGAGGAACTCAACAGGTCAGGGAGCATCTGTGGAAATGAATAGACAGTCGATGTTTCAGGCCGAGACCTCTCACCTGGATTTCATCAGGGTCCATCTATGCTCTTTATTTTACCCAACTCCTACTGACTATGGTAGTGTAGCAGTCGGTGCAACACCTTACAGCTCAGCTGAAAGATTGGGGTTCGATTCCCACCTCCATCTGTAAGGAGTTTGTACGTTCTCCCTGAGACCTCGCCCCCCCTCCCCCACAAATCAGGGTCACATGGAGCCATGGGAGCAGCTGGTGCATATCACAAGTCCTGGTTATGCGACCACTGATGCCAGGCGGATAGTCTCTGAAGAGTATGGATAAAGGTTGGGGTCACCCATCTTGTGAAGACACTGCCCAAAAGGCGGCAATGGAAAACCACTTCTATAGAACAATTTACCAAGAACAATCATGGCTTGTCATATGAGGAGCGTTTGATGGCTCTGGGCCTGTGTTCACTGGAATTCAAAAGAAAGAGGGGAGATCTCATTGAAACCTATCGAATGGTGAAAGGCCTTGATAGAGTGGATGTGGAGAGGATGTTTCCTATGGTGGGAGATTCTAAGACCAGAGAACACAACCTCAGAACAGAGGGGCGTCCTTTTAGAATGGAGATGAGGAGGAATTTCTTTAGCCAGAGAGTGGTGAATCTGTGGAATTCTTTGCCACAGGCAGCTGTGGAGGCCGGGTCTTTATGTAGACTTAAGGCAGAGGTTGATAGATTCTTGATTGGTCAGGGCATGAAGAGATGCGGGGAGAAGGTGGGAGATTGGGGCTGAGACGAAAATGGGATCAGCCAGGAAGAAATGGCAGAGCAGACTCAATGGGCCAAATGGCCCAATTCCACTTCTATATCTTACAGTCTTACAACATGGCACATAATGATGATTATAGAGCACTGTTCATACAGACAATGTAGTTCAAAGTACATTTATTATCGAAATATGCATACAATATACAACCTTGAGATTTGTCTCCTGACAGGCAGCTTTTACACTGGGATAAAGTGCAAACATGAAAATAAAATAAAAATAAACACCAAGAGTAAAAGATGTTAGTTAAAATCAAGGTTAAATAAATCGTTTTGAGCTGATGTTTATAAATGTCAGCTGAGTCTGCATCCCTTATAGTTTTAGGTATTGAATTCCAGTTTAAGAATGTGGTTCAGAAAAGCTGGCCTACCAATTATCTGTTGAGGGAGATTGTTCAAAATTAAATTGCATTTCTTAAAGCCAATAGGACTGTTGCCACTCACGTGGCCCCCTGAGGTGGTGAACTACCACAATGATTGAGGGCTTCCTCACTCAGCCTTGTCCCTCCCTGTCAAAAAGTGGAAGAATCCCGTTCTGTTTTGTTGTAATTTGTTCTGACGAGCATTGTGGATGTGCCGTGTTGGCTCAGCTGACTATCTGGTGGCACTCGTGGGCTGCCCAGTCACATCCTTGGGTGTGCTGATTGTTGACCCAAATGGCACATTTCACTGTTCGACATATTCGTAACGTCTACCCCCATCATATCATCAGATTGTGTTGGTTGTTATCATAAACAGTGTATTTCACTGTATGTTCAAGAGTTCAAAGTTCAAAGTCAATTTATGAACAAGTACATGTATGTCACCATATACAACTCTGAGATTCATTGTCTTGTGGGCATGATAAACAAAATTTATAGAATAATGAACACAATAGAATTAATGAAAGTCCACACCAACTTGGACATTCAACCAGTGTGCAAAAGAAAACAAATTTTGCAAATACAAAAAGAAAGAAATAATATTAAGAAATAAATAAGCAATACATACTGAGAGCATGGGATGAAGAATCGTTGAAAGTGAGTCCATAGGTAGTGGGAGCAGTTCGAGAGCCTGATGGTTGAGGGATAATAACTGTTCCTGAACCTGGTGGTGTGAATCCTGAGGCTCCTGTACCTTCTTCCAGTTGGCAGCAGTGAGAATAGACCATGGCCTGGACAGTGGTGGTCCCTGATAATGGATACTGCGTTCCTGCGACAACAGTCGGTGTAGATGTGAATGTGTGGAGATCTTTACCTGTGATTTCTGGTCTGTATCCATTACTTTCTGTAGGATTTACCATTCAAGGACACTGGTGTTTCCATACCAGGAAACTAGCCTCCCCAGCACACACCTATAGAAGTTTGTCAAAGTTTTAGATGTCATGCCAACTCTTTGCAACTGTCGTGCTTTCTTCGTAATTGCACTCAACATGCTGGGCCCAGGACAGATCTCTGAAATGATGACACCACAGAATTTAAAGTTGCTGACCCTCCCCACTTCTGATCCCTGATGAGGAGTGGCTCATGGACTTCAGACTTGAGTGAGAAGTTTCAATATGCCTACAATAAATAAATGAATCAAGATTTAGACTCGGTTTTAGTATCACTGGTATATGTTGTGAACTATGTTATTTATAGCTGCAGTACAGTGCAGTACATAATAAAAATATATAAATTACAATAAGAAATATATATGTACATAAATTCAATTATATAAGTAGCATAAAAAGAATTTTAAAATAGTGAGGTAATGTTCATAGGTTCATTGTCCATTTAGAAATCTGATGGCAGAGAGGAAGAAGCTGTTCCTAGAACGCTGAGTGTGTGCCTTCAGGTTCCTGCATCTCCTCCCTGATGGAGCAGTGAGAACAGGACGTGCCCTTGCCTCTTGAAGGTGTCCTGGATGCTGGGGAGGCTACTGCCTATGATGGAGCTGGCTGAGTTTACAACTTTCTTCAGCTTTTTCTGATCCTGAGCAGCGGCCTCTCCGTACCTGATGGTGATGTTCTCCTCGGTGCATCTGTAGAAATTTGTGAGAGTATTTGGTGACATACTGTACTGGGCAAAATCTCTCTATACGATGGTCCTCCACTGTCGAGCTCTTGCAGTGGCTGTAGCAGTATGCCTGAGTTCCTCCAGCATTTGTGTGCGTGCTCAAGATTTAGAATATCTGCAGAATCTCTTGTGTTTATGACAAGCCACTGTCAGTCAGTTCAAACTTTACAGCAGAACACATTCTTGTTATATACCAAACTAAACTTTACTCACGATTTTAAAATTATTTACAGGAGTAAACCAGGCAATGTCTTTTTATTCTCACATTCATAGTCAATGCTTTCAGCAGTGTTCAACTACTTAATAGACTGTTGCCACTCATGCAAGAGTGAGTGGCCAGGGGAGGTTCAAAAGAACTATTCTGGGAATGAAAGGGTTAACATTCGAGGAGCGTTTGGCCTGTACTCTCTGGAGTTTAGGAGAATGAAGGAGAATCTCATTGAAATCTATGGAATATTGAAAGACCAAGACCGAGGGGAATTGGAGAGGATGCTTCCTATATTGCAGGATTTTAGGACCAGAGGACACAGCCTCAGAATAGAGGGACGTCCATTTAGAACAGAGATGAGGAGAAATTTCTTTAGCCAGAGGATGGTGAATCTGTAGAATTCATTGCCACAGACGGCCGTAGAGAGCAAGTCATTGGGTATATTTAAAGCGGAGATTGATAGGCTCTTGATTAGTCAGAACGTCAGAAGTTACGGGAAGAAGGCAGAAGAATGGGGTTGAAAAGGATAATAAATCAGCGATGACGGAATGGTGGAGTAGACTTGATGGGTGACTGGCCTAATTCTGCTCTTATGTCTTATGGTTTTACAGCATGAGGCTCCCTGAATTGGGGCTTCATAACCTAACCCAGTCCCTCCGTCTTCAGCAGTGAGAGACACCTGTACTGTGATCCCTCCCCACCGAGCCCTTGTCCTTTCAGTATGTCCTCCTGTGGCCTGGGATGTGCCATTTGGCAGCATTCCTGTACGGACAAATCGATGTGCAGGCTTCGGGACAGACCTAAGGGCAAGTGTTTCAGACTTGGTAACAAGACCTTGAGGTTCTGACACAGGCTGTGAACTGTCAGCCTGGGCACCATAACTTGCTGGAGGAACTCGTTGATGGTCAGCATGAGGAGATGTAAATGAGCTCGGTGAGCATCCACGCTGATGGGAAATGTTGTTCTCCCCTTGTTTTCCTGCCAGGACTTTGCATCTCATCAGGGAAATAAAATGCAAACAGCTTTCCTTTGTTAGTTTTGCATTTCCCATAATTAAGACCTGTTTGAATCCATTAATATCTAAGTTCCACTGCCTGAATCTCTAAACAGGAAATGAGTGCAAACCATTCATCAGATCATAACACCGTAAGACTCAAGGGCAGAATTAGGCCATTCAGCCCATTGTGTGTGTTCCACCATGGCTGATTTGTTATCCCTCTCAACCCCATTCTCCTTCCTTCTCCCCAAAACTTTTGATGCCCTGATTAAATTCCTCCTCATTTCTGTTCTATCAGGTTGTCCTTCTATTCTGGGTCAGGGCCTATGGTCCGGGACACTCATGTATGTAATTACTTTATTTACTTAGAGATATAAATTCTTCAAGCCACACCACCCTGCAACCACTGACAACCCCCAATTTAACCCTAACCAAATCACAGGACAATTTACAATGGCAAATTAACCTACCAACTGGTATGTCTTTGGACTGTGGGAGGAAGCCAGAGCACCCAAAGGAAACCCAGGCATTCCACAGGGAAAACATCCAAACTCCTTACAGAGGTCGCCGAGATTGGATTCCAGACTCTGATGCCCTGAACTGTAATAGCATCATGCCAGCCGTGACGCTACCATGATGGCCAAGGACACAAAGCACCTTTCAAAGCATCTAGTTTTAAAAAAGCACCTTGCGCTCGAGGACACACACATAAAATACAATAAGGTCAACGTGCGTGACCTTATCCAACAACCTAGAGGAAACAGAGGGAATTTTCATTGTACAGGCAGCCCCAAGCTTACAACAGGTTTCCGCTCTTGAGAATGGTTCATAACCCAAACCACTCTTAAGCAGGAAGACTTTTCCCCAAGGTGGAAATGGCTAATATTAGAGGGCATAATTTTTAAGGTAATTGGAGGAAAGAGTAGTTGGGGGGTGGGGAGATGCCAGAGGCAGGTTTTTTCACAGAGAGTGGTGGGTGCGTGGAATGCCCCTCCAGGGGTGGTGGTAGAGGCAGATAGATTAGCGACATTTAAGAGACTCTTAGATTGGCACAAATTCTTCTTAGAAGGACATCCGTTTAGGACAGAGATGAGGCAACTTTTGATAGGTTCTTGATTAGACAAGTTACATAGAAACATAGCAAACCTACAGCACAATACAGGCCCTTCGGCCCACAATGCTGTGCTGAACATATACGAACTTTAGAAATTACTTAGGGTTACCCATAGCTCTCTGTTTTTCTAAGCTCCATGTACCTATCCAGGGGTCTCTTAAAAGACCCTGTCGTATCCGCCTCCACCACCGTTGCCGGCAGCCCATTCCACACACTCACCACTCTCTGAGTAAAAACTTACCCCTGACATCTCCTCTGTACCTACTTCCAAGCACCTTAAAATTGTGTCCTCTCATATTAGCCACTTCAGGCCTGGGAAAAAGCCTCTCACTATCCACACGATCAATGCCTTTTATCATCTTATAAGCCTCTATCAGATCACCTCTCATCCTCCACTGCTCCAAGGAGAAAAGGCCAAGTTCACAACCTCTTCTCATAAGGCATGCTCCCTAATCCAGGCAACATCCTTGTAAATCTTCTCTGCACCCTTTCTATAGTTTCCACATCCTTCCTGTAGTGAGGTGACCAGAACTGAGCACAGTACTCCAAGTGGGGTCTCACCAGAGACCTATATAGCTGTAACATTACCTCTCAGCTCTTGAACTCAATCCCACAGTTGATGAAGGCCAATACACCATACGCCTTCTTAACCACACAGTCAACCTGTGCAGCAGCTTTGAGTGTCCTATGGACTTGGACCCCATGATCCCTCTGATCCTCCACACTGCCTTACCATTAATACTATATTCTGCCATCATATCTGACCTACCAAAATGAACCACCTCACACTTATCTGGGTTGAACTCCATTTGCCGCTTCTCAGCCCAGTTTTGCATCCTATCGATGTCCCGCTGTAACATCTGACAGCCCTCCACGCTATCCACAGCACCCCCAATCTCTGTGTCATCAGCAAATTTACTAACCCATTCCTTATCCAGGTCATTTATAAAAATCACAAAGAGAAGGGGTCCCAGAACAGATCTCTGAGGCACACCACTGGTCACCAGCCTCCATGCAGAATATGACCCATCTACAACCACTCTTTGCCTTCTGTGGGAAAGCCAGTTCCGGATCCCATGCCTCAGTACTTTTTCAATAAGCTTTGCATGGAGTACCTTATCAAATGCCTTGCTGAAATCCATATACACTACATCTACCTTCATCAATGTGTTTATTCACATCCTCAAAAGATTCTATCAGGCTCATAAGGCATGACTTGCCTTTGACAAAGCCACACTGACTATTCCTTGTCATATTACGCCTCTCCAAATGTTCATAAATCCTGCGTCTCAGGATCTTTTCCATCAACTTACCAACCACTGAAGTAAGACTCACTGGTTTATAATTTCCTGGGCTATCTCTACTCCCTTTTTTGAATAATGGACAACATCTGCAACCCTCCAATCCTCCGGAACCTCTTCTGTCCCTATTGATGATACAAAGATCATTGCCAGAGGTTCAGCAATCTCCTCCTTCACCTCCCACAGTAGTCTGGGGCACATCTCATCAGGTCCCGGAGACTTATCCAAACTGATGCTTTCCAAAAGCTCCAGCACAACTTCTTTCTTAATGTCTATACGCACAAGCTGTTCAATCCGCTGTAAGTCATCCTTACGTTCGCCAAGATCCTTTTCCGTAGTGAATATTGAAGCAAACTATTCATTAAGTATCTCTGTTATCTCCTCTGGTTCCCTATACACTTTTCCACTGTCACACTTGATTGGTCCTATTCTCTCACATATTATCCTCTTGCTCTTCACATACTTGTAGAATGCTTTGGGGTTTTTCTTAATCCTGCTTGCCAAGGCCTTCTCATGGCCCCTTCTGGCTCTCCTAATTTCATTCTTAAACTCCTTCCTGCTAGCCTTATAATCTTCTAGATCTCTATCATTGCCTAGTTTTTTGAATCTTTCATAAGCTTTTCTTTTCTTCTTGACTAGATTTACATCAGCCTTTGAACACCACATTCCCCTTACCCTACCATCCTTTCCCTGTCTCATTGGAATGAATCTATGCAGAATTCCACGCAAGTATGCCCTGAACATTTGCCACATTTCTTCCGTACATTTCCTTGAGAACTTATCTTCCCAATTTTTGCTTCCAAGTTCCACCTGATAACTTCATATTTCCCCTTACTCTAATTAAACATTTCCCTAATTTGTCTGTTCCTATCCCTCTTCAATGCTATGGTAAAGGAGATAGAATTGTGATCACTATCTCCAAAATGCTCTCCCACTGAGAGACCTGACACCTGACCAGGTTCATTTCGCAATACCTGATGAAGTACAGCCTCTCCTCTTGTAGGCTTATCTATATATTGTGTCAGGAAACCTTCCTGAACACACCTAACAAATTCCACCCCATCTAAACCCCTCGCTCTAGGGAGATGCCAATCAATATTTGGGAAATTAAAATCTCCCATCACAACAATCCTGTCATTTTTACACCTTTCCAGAATCTGTCTCCCTATCTGCTCCTCGTCTCCCTGTGACTATTGGGTGGTCTATAGTAGAGCTATTGACCCGTTCCTGTTTCTAACTCCCACCCACAGAGACTCAGTAGACAATCCCTCCATGACCTCCTCCTTTTCTGACACTACCTCTGATCAACAGTGCCACACCCCCACCTCTTTTGCCTCCCCCCCGTCCTTTCTGAAACATCTAAAGCCTGGTACTCGAAGCAACCAATCCTGTCCCTGAGCCATCCAAGTCTCTGTTATGGCCACAACATCATAGCTCCAAGTACTGATCCACGCTGCTAGTTCATCCGCTTTGTTGTGGAAGATGAGGGGGAGAAGGCAGGAGAATGGCATTGAGAGGGAAAAGGATCAGCCATAATGAAATGGTGGAGCAGACTCAATGGGCCAAATGGTCTGGTTCTGCTCCTGTGTCCTGTGGCCTCAAGCCCATCACCTCTACTGGGACATAGGCTGCTGTCCTGAGCCAGTTTTTCACATTATCTCAAGGTGCAGCCCATCTTCTTGGTGTGTCTTTTCTCTCTTAGGGATGAGGTCTTTGGAACTTCTGTTGGTGTTTCTGTAGCTCTGGGTTTTTGCAGGACGGGGTTGCTAGCCCTATACCCAGCCCTCCTCCTCTCACAGCCGGGTTCAGAACCATCCTTGGCAGAGTTAGGTAGGCACATGGATGACAGAGAATTGGAGGGCTAGTTGGGAGGAAAGTGCTTGAATGATCTTGAAGCGGGCTAAAAGGTCAGCACAATATTGTGGGAAAAGCTCACCCTGCTGTGCATTTTCTTGGGGTAGTTGACTTGTGAACGGGGAGCAGGAAGGTTGCCGGGAGCCACAGCCCCAGTCAGTAATCCATGCAAACTGTGGTGGAACGGGAAGAGAGCTGATCCAACTTCATGCTCTGATGTCTCCTCACTCCACTGAGTACCGTGGCTCAAGTAACGTCATAAACTCCCTGCACCAGAGTCAGGTCAGGGTGGGATTTTCCCCCAGATCTGGTGGAGTGCACTGTTCATGTTGAAGTCTAATTGTCATTCAAACATACACGTGTACACAGCTAAACAAAGCAGCGTTCCTCCAGGGCCAAAAGTCGCACACACAGTACACAGGACATCACTGCAACAGGACACATAGACACAAAAAATAATATTAGCACATCCCTGAGTGACATGGCCTGAAGATTGATGTTGTATGGGAAGTTGTCCCGAAGCCACGTTTCTACAAGACAAGCACACAGCAGTTCCTCAACTCACACTGGGTTGGCCACAGATCAGCTTTGCTTTCAGGGAGCGAATACTGGAGAGGAACTCCGACGGGAGAGCCAGTCTGCAGAGCTCAGCCCCAAACCCGGCACAGATTCCAACTCCTCCGTTCTCTCCCCTCACCGTCTCCAATGCCTCCTTCCAGGGTCGCTATAACAAACAACATTGCGGCTTGAGGGCCTGGTCCGTACAACAACCGAGGCCACGCATCTCCCTCGCCATCGGTTTCACCAATGAACTGATGAATCAGACTTGTCGTACTTTTTACTGCACTTTCTGTACTTTCCAATGTCCAACAGGGTCTTGCGATCACAAGAAAAATATCTAAGATACACATTTTCACCATTTGTTGGACCTGTAGATGCTGCCACCTTACTGGAAAACCGTCAAAGCCCACCCCCATTATCTCTTGAATACCCCAACATTCCCTCAAACTGTCTCCATTTTGGAATGAGTCGACGATTGTGTTTCTTCCTGAGGAAGATTCCATGGAAAGTCACAATGACCTGGAGTGGCCACCAGCGGCTCTCTGATGACTCTGGGGCGACAGACCATCAGCAGCGTAGCAGAGAGACGGCATATTTTTTCACTGAAGTGATTTTGTTTTAAGCACACCCATCAAAGATGACAGGAGTTCAGTGATGGCCCAAGAACAGAGGAAGAGAGAAAAACACGGAACCAACAGTTTACTGAGGTTTAATAAGAACTGCACAGAACAAAGTAAAACAACAAACACCAGGCCAACTGGACACTGACTAAAAACTCCAAACTAACACCATCACTGCAGTTTGAAAACAGTAACCTAGTGTTACGCCCGTGGCCCCCTCCTTTTTGAGAATCGGAAGATCTTTATTGATTCGGGTCAGGAGACCCAGGAAATGAGAGAGAGACACCAGATTCCTCAAGGTTTGGAATGTGTCCTGAGCCTCCGAGAGACAAAGCCACGGATAACGGCCATTATCTCTTGGAGACGGAATTGTGTATTGAATACTGTACGATTCATCGAAGCCCCCAGGCAATGAACCGAGGGGGGGTTGGTGGAGGGATTGCATCATCCCAACCTGATTGACATCTGAGACCCCGTGAGTCAGGATAAAAGAGGGTCTGGGAACAGCCCCTTCAGACGCACCAGAAGAAACGCTAGAACTCCTGTAACAGCGTAATAGCGAAGCCAGTGGAGGGCCCACGTGTGTCCTTTCCCGTTGCCCCGGGATTGAGGCCCTACCACGGAAGGCGGCTTAGCTAAAGAAGAGATCACCACCGACGCCATTTCGAAGGATCGACATCATAAAACGGAAAACCGGGCAAGTTCTAAACCTTTGTCTCTCTCTCCAACCAAAAGCTGCAGCTTGAATGAACTTGAGTGACTTTTATATTTCCATCGGACAATACATTATCCTCTAGACAACGATCGAGCTATTTCTTATTGATTATTATTATACCCGCACCTTTAGATCTAGTATTGACGACGTATATTATCTGTATGTTTGCATTGATATTATTTTTGTGCCCTTTATCAATAAATACTGTTAAAAATAGTACCATCAGACTTCAACGGACCTCTCTATCTTTGTTGGTAAGTGACCCAGTTACAGGGTACATAACACCTAGAATTAAATTAATACCTCTCCTTTAACATCATCTATTTAAATCATTAATCTTTCCCGGAACGTGGATTGAGGTAAGCAGGGAACGCTGTTGTCACTGTGCTTCGATCCAGACTTGACAAGACTGAAACAAGAGGAAGGGAGTTAAATACGATTACAAATGAACCCTAATTGGTTGAAATGTGTTCGTTCTCAGGTGCACGATTGCCATCTTCTTTCAGCTGCCCGCCTGCGAGAGCGCCCAGACTCCAGGGCAGTGTCCACGCCAGTGACAAAGGGAGGAGTGATTCCTACTAAATACATCTATTGATTCCCCTCTCTACTTTGTATATCAAGTCACTACACAGCCTCTTTGAAACGGATGCAGTTCATCCTGTCCCTCCTGGGGACTGAAATGTTCTCATCCGGACAATTCCCTTTAGACTCTCTCCAGTGCATCTGTTGTTCATCTGGTCCCCCACAGGAAATTGACCTTTCTTGGGCCATTTGGTCTATTACTTTGAACCTCCACGATAAAGTCTCTCTCAGACTCCTCTATTCCCTAGGGAAACAAAAGGACTGGCTTGGGAGCAAAGCTATAAAGCTTAGCGGATATCCACCCGTAACATGTTACACGCCACTTTCCAGCATGTTGCAGGGAGCTGTCAGAGTGAATAGACCAGGATTCATCACGAGGACTTGGAAGCATACAGTGAAATGTGTCACTTCAAGATTCAAGACAGTTCAATGTCATTTCCTGTACACCTTGTAAAGGAAAAGAAAATAATTGTTACTCCGGATCCAATCCAGCACATAAGAAAACACAGTAAGATAAGGAACACAATAATAATAATAATAAAAATACCCACAATAAATATCAATACATAAGATAGTTTATAGGCGTAGATTCACTGTATGTCCTTAAAGTGACGCTATGCTGTACATAAGGTGACAGATGGGAAATGATGAAGTAGTGGGTGGAGTTAGTGTTGATTAGCCTTACTGTTTGGGGAAACTAGCTGTTTTTGGATCCCGTGATCTTGGTGTGAATGCAACGTAGCCTCCTCTCTGATGGGAGCAGAGTAGATGGGATCCTTCATGATGTTACTGACCCTTTCTGTATATATGCCCTTGATGGCGTGTAGGCTGACGCCGGTGATGTGTTGGGGTGCTTTAACCATCTGATGCACCATCAATAACTCTCGGAGACGTGAGGCGAGATATTGGCTTTTATTGGCTGGAAGAAAGAACAAGCAGCAATTGACCACCACACTGCATCCTGGAGACTGAGGCTGGGGCGGAGTCCCCAATCGCCTTTATACCGGGGTCCGTGGGAGGAGCCACAGGAGCAGTCAGCGGGGGGGGGGGGGGGGCGTGTCCAGATAGGTATAGGTAGTTCACCACAGGGAGACAGTGTGGGAGGAGCCACGGTCTGTGGGAGGAGCCACAGGATCAGTCAGTGGGGGGGCGTGTCCAGACAGGTATATGTAGTTCACCACAGCACCTATTGTACAGCCTGCCAGCCTTCTGCAGTGGAGTTTCTGTAGCATGCGGTGATGTAGCATGTTAGGGTGCTCGTGACTGTGCGTCTGCAGAAAGGTATGAGTATGAACGTGCAGAGTCCAGCTCTCCTCAGAAAGTAGAGATGCTGTTGAGCCGTCTGCGTGGGCTGTGTTCTGGGGCCATGAGAAACCGTGTGTGATGTGGCACTCCCAGGAGCTTGAACTCGTGTTTACAACCTGAGGGTGTGCTGAAGCATCCCACCAGAGGCGCCACACAATCCTGTGCCAACATAGCATGCCCACAATTTTCATCAGAACAACGCAGAACACTGCAAGCAACAACAAGAAGCCGTAGTGACTCTGTCCATTTTATCACTGTCACTATCGGTAGTACATACTGAAGGGACTGCCACAAGAAGGCAACATTTATCATCAAAGATCCCCACCATCCAGGCCACGCCGTCTTCTCGCTGCTACCATTTGGCAAGAGGTACAGAAGCCTGAAGTTCCACCCCACCAGGCTCAGGAACAGCTCAACCATTTGGTTCTTGTTCCTAATCACTAAATTTTAGCATCACTGCGACCACTTTGCACAAAATGGACTTTTTTTGTTCTAAATTGTGTTCTTTCTTCTTAAGAGTTGTGCAATTTATGTAAATACTTTTGCCGTGAATGCTGTTTATCTGCTGTTCGAGCCTGTGAAGCTGCTGCAAGTATTCAAAATCAGAATCAGGTTTAATATCACTGACACGTCGTGAAAGCAGTACAGCGCAATACATTAAAAATTGCTATAAAATTAATACCATGGGTGCTACGGTAGTGTGGCGTTAGCACAATGCTTTTACTGCTGGGGGTTCTATTCCAGCACCATCTGTAAAGAATTTGTCCGTTCTCCCTGTGAGTCGCGTGGGTTTCCTTCGGGTGCTCCAGTTTCCTCCCACATTTCAAACACGTACCAATTAGTAAGTTAATTGGTCAGTGTAAATTGCCCTGTGATTAGGCCAGGGTTAAATAGGTGGGTTGTTCAGCGATGCGGCTTGTCGGGGCAGAAAGCCCTGTTCCACACTGTAACTTTTTTTTTGTTTGTTAGCCCTGAGCTGAACCCTCAAAACCTGGAGGACTGGTGGACCACTCTTAGCCTGGCCTCTAGCCTCTACCCTTTGACCTGTTTGGGATGGGTGACCCCCACCAAGACAAAGCACAAGGCCCTGACTCCAGCCAACATGGCTCCCTGGGTCACTGAGGCACACAACAAGGTTGTCATCCTCTTGAAGGTACTATCCATGGACTTAACCAAATTTGTCTTACATGTTGAAATTGAACCTGCCAGCCACCTCAGCTGGCAGCTGGTTGCGTATTCGCATCGCCCTCTGAGTGAACGTGTTGACAATGTCTATTTCAGCATTGGAACAAATAACTTCAGGTCAGATATTAAACGTGACTCTGACTCTGTGCTCCAGACTGGTGTCAGCGTGCCCTCTCCAGCCAGCAGAAGCTGCCACCCTAATAACCAGCCTCCCGCCCCGCTTACATATGTGAATGCCTGCTCGCTAGTGCATTGGTTGACAGCTGCTGAAGGAGGTCTCAGGTTTCCACGGATGGTAGGTGACCCAGGAATCCCAAGGATTCTTCTGTTCTGCAGCTTGGGGAATAGTTCCATACGTGTGAACGGAGAGGAGCCACACAACGTCGATTCTGGCGGGTCAGCAGAATACAAGAGCTCGGCTGTTTTGTCACGTAACGCAGCTTGCAGATTTACTAAAGCAACCTCGTAAATGGGTCACTCCTAACAACAAACAAGAAACCTGCAACCTTGTCACAAAGTTAGGAATCAAAAAGTTAGCCTAGTATCCTGAGTTGTGTATACTTCAGTGCAAGTACTGTGGGAAAGGCAGATGATAGTGCTGACAAACAGAGGCAATGTGTAGTGAGGAGAGAATGTTGACAGGACAAAACTGCAGTCAACAGGATGAATTGCAACGTACAAGTCAGACAAAATTGAAAAAGATGAATCCAGGGCTGAAGGTGCTTTATCTGAATGCGCACGGTATTCAGAGTAAGGTGGATGAACAGGTAGCACATTTGAACATTAGTCTGACCTCCGTGGTTGGGAAGATGTTGGAGCTGATTATTAAGGACAAGGTCTCAGGATACCAGGAGGCACATGAAAAAAAATAGGCCGTAGTCAAAATCGTTTCCTCAAGGGAAAATTCTGCCTGACAAATGTGTGGAAGTCTTTGAAGAAATAACAAGCAGAATGGACAAAGGAGAACTGGTTGATGTGTACTTGGGTTTTCAAAAGGCCTTTGAGAAGGTGTTACACATGAGGCTGTTTAACAAGCACGGTATTACAGGGAAGATTCTAGCAAGGATAAAGTAATGGCTGATTGGCAGGAGGCAAAGAGTGGGAATAAAGGGAGCTTTTCCTGGCTGACTGCCGGTAACCAGTGGTGTTCCACAAGGGTCTGTGTTAGGACCAATACTTTTTACAATGCTTTGGATAATGGAATTGATGCCTTTGTTGCAAAGTTTGCAGACAATATGAAGATAGGTGGAGGAGTAAGTAGTTTTGATGAAGTAGAGAAGCTTCAGAAGGATTTAGACGTTAAGAGAATGGGCTAAGTAATGGCTGATGGTCTACAGTATAGGAAAGTGTATGATCATGCACTTTGGTGGAAGAAATGAAAGGTTTGACAATTTTCTAAATGGAGAGAAAATACAAAGAAACTGAGCACAAAGGGACTTGGGAGTCCTTGTGCAGAATTTGCTAAAGATTAATTTGCAGGTTGAGTCTGTGGTGAGGAAGACAAATTCAATGTTTCTATTCATTTCAATAGGACTAGAAGGTAAAAGGAATGTAAAAGCAAGGATGTAATGTTGAGATTTTGTAGCGAGGCCTCACTTAGAGCAGGTTTGAGCCCTTTGTCTTAGAAAGGATGGGCTGAAGCTGGAGAGGCTTCAAAGGGAGTTCACGGAAGTGATTCCAGGATTGAATGGCTTGTCAAATGAAGAGTGTCTGACGGCTCTGGGCCTGAGTTCACTAGACTTTAGAAGAATGAGGGGTGACCTCATTGAAACCTATCGAATGGTGAAAAGCCTTGATAGACTGGATGTGGAGAGGATGTTTCTTATGGTAGGAGAGTCTAAGACCAGAGGACACAGCCTCAGAATAGAGGGGCAGCCTTTTAGAACAGAGATGTGGAAGAATTTATTTCGCCTGATGGTGGTAAATCGGTGGAATTCAAGGCAGCTGTGGAGACCAAGTGTTTATGTATATTTAAGGCAGAGGTTGATATAGTCTTTATTGGTCAGGGCATGAAGGGATACGGGGAGAGGGCAGGAGATTGGGGCTGAGAGAAAAATTGAATCAGCCAAGATGAAATGGTGGAGCCCACCGGATAGCATGATGATTTGTTCATCGGGAAGGCCTCAGGGATCCTACCAGCTCGGCAGAGATGGATAACAATGAACAAGAAGCCAAATATGTGAGTTAAGCTAGTGGACACAGTGGTGATTTATTTTTAACTTAACTTAGAGATACAGCATGACAATAGGCCCTTCTAGCCCAACGAGCCCATGTTGCCCAGTTACACAGATGTGTCTACCTAACCCACTAACCTGTACATCTTTGGAATGTGGCAGGAAACCGGAGCACCCCGAGGAAACCCACGTGGTCACGTGGAGAACATACAAACTGGAAATAATTCCGAAGATGTGCAGCCCAGTCGGTTGATGGTTGGGTTGTATAGTTCTCTGATTTTGACAACTTACTGCAAACGTTTTGTCACCATGCGGGGAGACACTGTCAGTGTGCTGTTGATCCTGGTGTGTCCTCTGAATGCTTGGACTTTACTTTTCAATCAGCTGATTGGGTGCCATTTCGGAAACTCAGCTGCGACTTGTCATTGCTTGATTGTCTGGTGCACTTCATATGTTGTGGTCTAGAATTTTGCCCACAATGGTTCATAAATAAGATTGAGGTCTATTTTTTGCAGTAAATCATGCTTCTAGAAATCCTTCTCGTGCACATGACGTGTTAGCTTGTGCCATTGCTTTCCCTGATGCCTAGTTGACTTTGTGTCCCTCTCTATCTTCATGGGTAGAGACCAGGGAGAGCTGGTCATGCCACTCGATGTTCATGGATCCTTGTACAAACTCTTTACAAACAACGCCATGATTTGAACTGGCTTTAATACACTGAATTTCAGGCACAGGAGCTTCAGGACCCACACCTCAAGGTTCAGGAACAATTATTAGCCCTCAACCAGCAGGCTTCTGAACCAGTGTTGATAACTTCACTCACCTCAACACTGAAGTGATCACTGGACGCATCTTATAAACTCACTTTCCTGGATTCTACAACTCATGTTCTCAGTATTATCTATTTGTTTGTTTATTTGGTTTTGCATGTACACAGTTTGTCCTTATTTGCACATTGGTTGTTTATCAGTCTTTATTTATGTGTAGTTTTTCATTGATTCTATAGTAATTCTTGGTTCTACATGATTGTCTGCAAGAAAATAAATCTCAGGGTTGTATATGGTAAAGTACACGTACTTCGTGATTAAATTTACTTCGAACTTTGAATTACTGGCCTCACATTCCTGCGTTCCAATTCCCACATGTAAAATATCTTGTGTACAAGACGATAAGGGGCATAGATCAAGTGGACAGCCGGACACTTTTCTCCCGGGTGGAATTGGCTAATACTAGAGGGTATAATTTTAAGCTGATTGGGAGAATGCACAGGGGAGATGTCAAAGGTAGGTTTTTTACCCAGGGAGTGGTGGATACATGGAATACCCTTCCAGTAGTAGAGGCAGGTACATTAGGGGCACTTAAGAAACTCTTAGATAGGTACATGAATGCCTAAGTAGAAGGGACGGGTTAGATTGATCTTAGAGTAGGTTAAAAGGTCAGCACAGCATTGTGGGCTGAAGGGCCTGTAGTGTTCTACATTCTATGTTTAATAATAATGGTCAGCTGACCTGTTAATAAGCTGAGGAAGATATTAATCTGTGGACATTGTGGAGGGACCAAGCTTCTCTCCAGCATAGTTGGATGGAATCTTCTGCACCCACCTGAGTGTTTCAGGATGAATGTATCAGGGCTTACACGGGAATCCCTCTTCACTGCCGAACTTGGCTCATTGTGTGAAAAGCGGAGATGATTAAGTCTCCGTCCCATGCACAAGTGGCCACTTGAATCAATTAGATTCTTAATTGCAGCCTCTTCTAATGTGTTTTCAAATGAAATGTCTATTTGCTGCAACTTGTCTACATTAGACAGACATCCAAAAGGGGACAATCTATGGTTGGCAAACCTTATTTAGAGCTGTGCCTATGTTAACAGAATTTGAAGATACTTCACTCTTTTCTCATTGAAGGGCCGGTGACCTGGGTGTGAACATCCGAGAGATACTACCCTGGGCCTAGTTAAGAAGCAGGCATGGCAGTGGCTGCCTTCTGTTGGGCATTTGAGACTTGGTACGTCACCAGAAATTTCTACAGATTCACAGAGAGGAGAGTTCTGACTGGTTGCATCGCTGTCTGGGATCGAAGCTCTAATTGACAGGATCATAACAGGCTGGAGAGGACTATAGACTCAAACAGGCGCAACCCTGCCGAGCGTTGAGGACATCTTCAAGACGCGGTGCCTCAAGAAGGTGACACCCCTTAAGGGCCATCACTAACTGGGACATTCCCTCTTCTCATCTAGGAGGTGATACAGGAGCCTGAAGACACACACTCAATGATTTAGAAGCAGCTTCTTCCCTTCCACTTCTGAATGGATAATGAACCCATGAACACTGCCTCATTATTCCTTTTTTGTACATTTTTTTCTGTAACTTTCTGGGTGTCAGGGTGGAGATGCATCTCTACTGAAGCAGATGTAGGGCCTTCCTCCCTTCCACTAGCCTGCAGGTTCCTCTTGGGCAAGGTGCAGCACTTGATTAGCTATGCCCCCCCCCCCCCCCCACCTCTGGCTTAGGGTCATATGAAGCCATGGGAGAAGGTTGTGGATGGTCGTACAATCAATCGGTGCTCATCACGAGCCCTGGTTATGTGACCACTGACGCCATGCAGATAGTCTCTGAAGAGTATGGATAATGGCTGGGGTCACCCGTCTTGTAAAGACCCTGCCCGGGGGAAGACAATGGCAAACCACTTCTGTAGAAACATTTGAAAAGAACAATCATGGTCACTGATAGATAAAAGGATAAGAACAGCTTGGGGGAGAGGTCTTCCCCCCTGGCAGATTAAAGACAGATGGAAGACCATGATCACCAACATCATACAACACAGCACACGGTGATGAAGATCTCTGTAAATTACAATAATTTTTATCCCTTGACTGGACAGCATCAGTAAATGATAAATTTCACAAGATACGTCGGTGATTCTGATTCCAATTCAATGTACCTTATTCCAAATCAGCTTCCTAGACAGATGTTGAATGTTTCCTTGCTCATCGCCGACCCTGGTTGCCATATGTTACTTCTCCAGTGTAATTACATTGCAGAGAAGGGTTTAAGTCTGCACCAGGCAGTCCAGGACCAGAGAAGCAACCTCAAGAACATTGGGATTGGAGGGAACCTCAGGCACCAGAATTGTGCTCTGATGCCTCCTGGTGGACAGCTGGGGCGCAGCATGAGCAGCCCCAGTCTTAATGTTCAAAGTCAATTTATCATCCCAGCATGTACATATCACCATGTACCACCCTGAGATTCACCTTCTTACCGACATTCAGAGAAATATGATAGAATCAATTAAAAACTGACAACCAACAATTTGCAAAAGACGATAAACGCCACAAACACAAAAATATTTTAAGTAACGGATAAGTAACTAGACTGATAAAGAATAGACAGATAAATAAATACATAAATAACTACACAAATAGATAATGCTGAGAAAAGGGGTATAGTGTTCTTAAAAGTGAGTCTGCAGTTCAGTGTTGGGGTGATTGAAGTTACCCACACCAGTTCAGGAGCCTGATGTTTGACTGTTCATGAATCTGTGGGACTCGAGGATCCTGCAACTCCTGCCAGATAGAAACAATGAGTAGAGAACAGGCCCATGACAGTGGGGGCCCTTGACGATGGATGCTACTTTTTTGTAGCAGCCCTACTTATAGATGCGCTCAATAGTGAGGAGAACTTTTCCTGTAATAGACTGGGCCACATCCGCCACATTCTGCAGACATTTCCATTCCTGGGTGTTAGTGTTTCCATACAAGGCCATGTTGCAATCAGTCAGGCTGCACTCCACCGCCCATCTGCTGAGAGTTCCTATATCTATTACATCAGGGAGGGGTAACTGATCCACCCATGGAATCCCATCAGGAAGGTGTAACTGATCCCTCCGGAATTCCATCAGGAAGCTGCAACTGATCCCGGGAATTCCATCAGCAAGGTGTAACTGATCCCCACTGGAATTCCACCAGGAGGGAGTAACTGATCCCATGGAATTCCATCAGGAAGGTGTAACTGATCCCTCCGGAATTCCATCAGGAAGGTGCGACTGATCCCCGGAATTCCATCAGCAAGGTGTAACTGATCCCCACTGGAATTCCACCAGGAGGGAGTAAATGATCCCATGGAATTCCATCAGGAAGGTGTAGGTGATCCACCCGGAATTCTATCAGGAAGGTGTAACTGATCCACCCGGAATTCCATCAGGAAGATGTAACTGATTCCCCCGGAATTCCATCATGAAGCTGTAAATGATGCTCCGGAATTCCATCATGAAGATGTAACTGATACCACGAATTTCTATCAGGAACGTGTAACTGATCCCACGGAATTCCATCAGTAAGGTGTAACTGATCCACCCGGAATTCCACCATGAAGGTGTAACTGATCCACCCGGAATTCTATCAGGAAGGTGTAACTGATCCACCCGGAATTCCATCAGGAAGATGTAACTGATTCCCCCGGAATTCCATCATGAAGCTGTAAATGATGCTCCGGAATTCCATCATGAAGATGTAACTGATACCACGAATTTCTATCAGGAACGTGTAACTGATCCCACGGAATTCCATCAGTAAGGTGTAACTGATCCACCCGGAATTCCACCATGAAGGTGTAACTGATCCACCCGGAATTCTATCAGGAAGGTGTAACTGATCCACCCGGAATTCCACCATGAAGGTGTAACTGATCCCCGGAATTCAATCAGTAAGGTCCAACTGATCCCAAACCCGTAATTCCATCAGGAAGGTGTAACTGAACCCCGGATTGCTATCAGGAACGTGTAACTGATCCCCGGAATTCCAGCAGTAAGGTGTAACTGATCCCATGGAATTCCAACAGGAAGCTGTAGCTTATCCCCTGAATTTCTTTCAGTAAGGTGTAACTGATCCCATAGAATTCCAACAGGAAGGTGTAACTGATCCCATAGAATTCCAACAGGAAGGTGTAACTGAACCCCGGATTGCTATCAGGAAGGTGTAACAGATCCCCCCGAATTAGATCAGGAAGGTATAACTGAACCCCCGAACATCCAACAAGAAGGTGTAACTGATCCCATCCAACGGAACTCCATCAGGAAGGAGTAACTGATCCACCCGGAATTCCATCAGGAAGGTGTAACTGAACCCCGGATTGCTATCAGGAAGGTGTAACAGATCCCCCCGAATTAGATCAGGAAGGTATAACTGAACCCCCGAACATCCAACAAGAAGGTGTAACTGATCCCATCCAACGGAACTCCATCAGGAAGGAGTAACTGATCCACCCGGAATTCCATCAGGAGGGTGTAACTGATCCCACCCCCTAGAACCCAATCAGGAAGGTGTATCAGATCCACGGAATTCCATCTGTAAGGTGTAAATGATCCCCGGAATTCGATCAGTAAGGTGTAACTGATTTACTCGGAATTCCATCAGGAAGGTGTAACTGATCCCCCTGGAATTCCATCATGAACGAGTAACTGATCCCATCCCCCAGAATCCCATCAGGAAGATGTAACTGATCCCCCCGGAATTCCATCATGAAGGTGTAAATGATGCCCCGGAATTCCATCATGAAGGTGTAACTGATGCCCGGAATTCTACCAGGAAGATGTAACTGATACCACGGATTTCTATCAGGAATGTGTAACTGATCCCATGGAATTCCATCAGTAAAGTGTAAATGATCCCACGGAATTCCATCAGGAAGGTGTAACTGATCCCCGGAATTCCACCATGAAGGTGTAACTGATCCCCGGAATTCAATCAGGAAGTTGTAACTGATCCACCCGGAATTCCATCAGGAAGGAGTAACTGATCCCACACCCGTAATTCCATCAGGAAGGTGTAACTGAACCCCGGATTGCTATCAGGAACGTGTAACTGATCCCCGGAATCCCATCAGGAAGGTGTAACTGAACCCCGGATTGCTATCAGGAACGTGTAACTGATCCCCGGAATCCCATCAGGAAGGTGTAACTGATCCCCCCAGAATTCCATCATGAAGTTGTAAATGATGCTCCGGAATTCCATCATGAAGGTGTAACTGATCCCCCTGGAATTCCGTCAGGAAGGTGTAACTGATACCACGGATTTCTATCAGGAACGTGTAACTGATCCCACGCAATTCCATCAGTAAGGTGTAACTGATCCCATGGAATTCCATCAGGAAGGTGTCACTGATCCACCCGGAATTCTATCAGGAAGGTGTAACTGATCCCCGGAATTCAATCAGGAAGTTGTAACTGATCCAACCAGAATTCCACCATGAAGGTGTAACTGATCCCCGGATCCCATCAGTAAGGTGCAACTGGTTCCAAACCCGTAATTCCATCAGGAAGCTGTAACTGAACCCCGGATTGCTATCAGGAAGGCGTAACTGATCCCATGGAATTCCAACAGGAAACTGTAGCTGATCCCCTGAATTTCTTTCAGGAAGGTCTAACTGATCCCCAGAATTCCATCAGGAAGGTGTAACTGATCCCATGGAATTCCAACAGAAAGGTGTAACTGATCCCCCCGAATTAGATCAGAAATGTGTAACTGCTCCCCCGGAATTCCATCAGGAAGGTGTAACTGATCCCACTCCCGGAATTCCATCAAGAAGGTGTAACTGAACCCCTGGACTTCCAACAGGAATGTGTAACTGATCCCACCCAACGGAACTCCATCAGGAAGGAGTAACTGATCCCCGGAATTTATCAGCAAGGTGTAACTGATCCACCTGGAATTCCATCAGGAAGGGGTAAATGATCCACGGAATTCCATCAGGAAGGTGTAACTGATCCCACCCCCTAGAATCCAATCAGGAAGGTGTAACTGATGCCACAGAATTCCATCAGGAAGGTGTAAAAGATCCACGGAATTCCATCTGTAAGGTGTAAATGATCCCTGGAATTTCTTTCAGGAATGTGTAACTGATCCCCGGAATTCCATCAGTAAGGCTTAACTGATCCCATGGAATTCCAACAGGAAGGTGTAACTGAACCCCCGAACTTCCAACAGGAATGTGTAACTGATCCCACCCAACAGAACTCCATCAGGAAGGAGTAACTGATCCCAGGAATTTCATCAGTAAGGTGTAACTGAACCACCCGGAATTCCATCAGCAAGGTGGAACTGATCCGCCCGGAATTCCATCAGGAAGGTGTAACTGATCCCACCCCACGGAATTCCATCAGGAAGCTGTAACTGATCCCCCGGATTGCTATCAGGAAGGTGTAACTCATCCCCGGAATTCCATCATTAAGGTGTAACTGATCCCATGGAATTCCAACAGGAAGCTGTAGCTGATCCCTGAATTTCTTTCAGGAAGGTGTAACTGATCCCATGGAACTCCAACAGGAAGGTGTAACAGATCCCCCCAAATTAGATCAGGAAGGTATAACTGAACCCCCTAACATCCAACAAGAAGGTGTAACTGATCCCATCCAACGGAACTCCATCAGGAAGGTGTAACTGATCCACCCGGAATTCCATCAGGAAGGTGTAACTGATCCACGGAATTCCATCATGAAGGTGTAACTGATCCCTAGGAATTCCATCAGGAGGGTGTAACAGATCCACGGAATTCCCTCAGTAAGGTGTAACAGAACCCCCGGACTTCCCACAGGAAGGTGTAACTGATCCCCGGTATTCCATCAGTAAGGTGTAACTGATCCGCCCGGAATTCCATCAGGAAGGTGAAACTGATCCCCCTGGAATTCCATCATGAAGGTGTAACTGATCCCCCGGATTGCTATCAGAAAGGTGTAACTCATCCCCGGAATTCCATCATTAAGGTGTAACTGATCACATGGAATTCCAACAGGAAGCTGTAGCTGATCCCCTGAATTTCTTTCAGTAAAGTGTAGCTGATCCCCGGAATTCCATCAGTAAGGTGTAACTGATCCCATGGAATTCCAACAGGAAGGTGTAACTGATCCACCCGGAATTCCATCAGGAAGGTGTAATTGATCCACGGAATTCCATCATGAAGGTGTAACTGATCCCTAGGAATTCCATCAGGAGGGTGTAACAGATCCACGGAATTCCCTCAGTAAGGTGTAACAGAACCCCCGGACATCCAACAAGAAGGTGTAACTGATCCCATCCAACGGAACTCCATCAGGAAGGAGTAACTGATCCCCGGAATTTATTCAGTAAGGTGTAACTGATCCCCTCGGAATTCCATCATGAAGGTGTAAGTGATGCCCCGGAATTCCATCGGAAAGGTGCAACTGATCCCCTGGAATACGTTCAGGAAGATGTAACTGAACCCCGGAATCCCATCAGGAAGATGTAACTGAACCCCGGAATCCCATCAGTAAGGTACAACTGATCCCACTCCTGGAATTCCATCAGGAACGTGTCACTGATCCCAGGAATCCCATCAGTAAGGTGTAACTGATGCCCGGAATTCCAATAGGAAGTTGTAACTGATCGCACCTCACGGAATTCCATCAGGAAGGTGTCACTGATGCCTTCCGGAAAACCATCAGGAAGGTGAAAATGATCCACAGAATTCCATCAGAAAGGTGTAACTGATCCCCAGAATTTCATCAGGAATGTGTAACTGATCCCTGGAATCCCATCAGTAAGGTGCAACTAATCCCCGGAATCCCATCAGGAATGTGTAACTGATCCCCGGAATCCCATCAGGAATGTGTAACTGATCCCCGGAATCCCATCAGGAATGTGTAACTGATCCCCGGAATCCCATCAGGAAGGTGCAAATGGTCCCACACTAGGAATTCCACCAGAAAGGTGCAACTAATCCCCCAGATTTCTATCAGGAAGGTGTAACTGATCCCCCTCCAATTCCATCAGGAAGGTTTAAATGATCCATCCCCCGGAATTCCATCTGTAAAGTGTAAATGATCCCCGGAATTCCATCGGAAAGGTGTAACTGATCCCCCTCCAATTCCATCAGGAAGGTTTAAATGATCCATCCCCCGGAATTCCATCAGGAAGGTGTAACTGATCCCCCTGGAATTCCATCATGAAGGTTTAACTGATGCCGCGGAATTCCATCAGGAAGATGTATCTGATCCCCCGGATTGCTATCAGGAAGGTGTAACTCATCCCCGGAATTCCATCATTAAGGTGTAACTGATCCCATGGAACTCCAACAGGAAGGTGTAACTGATCCCATGGAACTCCAACAGGAAGGTGTAACTGATCCCATGGAATTCCAACAGGAAGGTGTAACAGATCCCCTCAAATTAGATCAGGAAGGTATAACTGAACCCCCGGACATCCAACAAGAAGGTGTAACTGATCCCATCCAACGGAACTCCATCAGGAAGGAGTAACTGATCCCCGGAATTTCTTCAGGAAGGTGTAACTGATCCACCCGGAATTCCCTCAGGAAGGTGTAACTGATCCCTAGGAATTCCCTCAGTAAGGTGGAACAGAACCCCCGGACTTCCCACAGGAAGGTGTAACTGATCCCACCCAACGGAATCCCATCAGGAAGGTGTAACTGATCCCCCTGGAATTCCATCAGGAAGGTGCAACTGATCCCCCGGATTGCTATCAGGAAGGTGTAACTCTTCCCTGGAATTCCATCATTAAGGTGTAACTGATCCCATGGAATTTCAACAGGAAGCTGTAGCTGATCCCCTGAATTTCTTTCAGGAAGGTGTAACTGATCCCCGGAATTCCATCAGTAAGGTGTAACTGATCCCATGGAATTCCAACAGGAAGGTGTAACTGATCCCCTCGGAATTCCATCATGAAGGTGTAAGTGATGCCCCGGAATTCCATCAGGAAGGTGTAATAGATCCATGGAATTCCATCTGTAAGGTGTAAATGATCCCCGGAATTCCATCGGAAAGGTGCAACTGATCCCCTGGAATACGATCAGGAAGATGTAACTGAACCCCGGAATCCCATCAGGAATGTGCAACTGATCCCCGGAATCCCATCAGGAAGGTGCAAATGGTCCCACACTAGGAATTCCACCAGAAAGGTGCAACTAATCCCCCAGATTTCTATCAGGAAAGTGTAACTGATCCCCGGAATTCCATCAGTAAGGTGGAACTGATCCCTAGGGATTCCATCAGGAAGGTGTAACAGATCCACGGAATTCCAGCAGTAAGGTCTAACTAAAGCCCCGGACTTCCAACAAGAAGGTGTAACTGATCCCACCCAATGGAACTCCATCAGCAAGGTGTAACTGATCCCCAGAATTCCATCAGTCAGGTGTAACTGGTCCCCTGGATTTCTATCAGGAACGTGTAACTGATCCCCGGAATTCCATCAGCAAGGTGTAACTGATCCCCAGAATTCCATCAGTCAGGTGTAACTGGTCCCCCGGATTTCTATCAGGAACGTGTAACTGATCCCCGGAATTCCATCAGTAATGTATAACTGATCTACCCGGAATTCCATCAGGAAGGTGTAACTTATCCTCCCGGAATTCCATCATGAAGCTGCAAATGATGCCCCAGAATTTCATCATGAAGGTGTAACTGATCCCCCTGGAATTCCATCATGAAGGAGTAACTGATCCCATCCCCCGGAATCCCATCAGGAAGGTGTAACTTATCCTCCCGACATTCCATCATGAAGCTGTAAATGAGGCCCCGGAATTCCATCATGAAGGTGTAACTGATGCCCGGAATTCTACCAGGAAGATGTAACTGATACCACGGATTTCTATCAGGAACGTGTAACTGATCCCACGGAATTCCATCAGGAAGCTGTCACTGATCACCCTGGAATTCCACCATGAAGGTGTAACTGATCCCCGGAATTCAATCAGGAAGGTGTAACTGATCCCCGGAATCCCATCAGTAAGGTGCAACTGATCCCAAACCCGTAATTCCATCAGGAAGGTGTAACTGAACCCCGGATTGCTATCAGGAAGGTGTAACAGATCCCCCCGAATTAGTTCATGAAGGTATAACTGAACCCCCGGACATCCAACAAGAAGGTGTAACTGATCCCATCCAACGGAACTCCATCAGGAAGGAGTAACTGATCCCTGGAATTTCATCAGTAAGGTGTAACTGATCCACCCGGAATTCCATCAGGAAGGTGTAATTGATCCACGGAATTCCATCATGAAGGTGTAACTGATCCCTAGGAATTCCATCAGGAGGGTGTAACAGATCCACGGAATTCCCTCAGTAAGGTGTAACAGAACCCCCGGACATCCAACAAGAAGGTGTAACTGATCCCATCCAACGGAACTCCATCAGGAAGGAGTAACTGATCCCTGGAATTTCATCAGTAAGGTGTAACTGATCAACCCGGAATTTCATCATGAAGGTGTAACTGCTCCCCGGAATTCCATCAGTAAGGTGTAACTAATCCGCCCGGAATTCCATCAGTAAGGTGTAACTAATCCGCCGGAATTCCATCATGAAGGTGTAACTGATGCCGCGGAATTCCATCAGGAAGATGTAACAGATCCACGGAATTCCAGCAGTAAGGTGTAACTGATCCCCGGAATTCCAACAGGAAGGTGTAACTGATCCCAACCCCCGGAATTCCATTAGGAAGTTGTAACTGATCCCCCCGAAATTCATCAGGAAGGTGTAACTGATCCCTGGAATTCCATCAGGAATGTGTAACTGATCCCTGGAATCCCATCAGGAAGGTGTAACTGATCCCCCGGATTTCTATCAGGAAGGTGTAACTGATCCCCCGGATTTCTATCAGGAAGGTGTAACTGATCCCACCCCATGGAATTCCAGCAGTAAGGTGTAACTGATCCCCAGAATTCCAACAGGAAGGTGTAACTGATCCCACCCCATGGAATTCCATCATGAAGGAGTAACTGATCCCAGGAATTTCATCAGTAAGGTGTAACTGATCCGCCTGGAATTCCATCAGGAAGGTGTAACTGATCCTAAGCCCAGGAATTCCATCAGGAAGTTGTAACTGATCCCCCGAAATCCATCAGGAAGTTGTAACTGATCCCCCCAGAATTCCATCAGGAAGGTATAACTGATTCCCCCGAATTCCAATAGGAAGAAGTAACTATTGCCTCCCACGAAATTCCATCAGGAACGTGTAACTGATCCCTCGGATTTCCATCAGGAAGGTGTAACTGATCCCTCGGATTTCCATCAGGAAGGTGTAACTGATCCCATGGAATTCCAACATGAAGGTGTCACTGATCCCCCGGAATACGATGAGGAAGGCGTAACTGATCCCCGGAATCCCATCAGGAAGGTGCAACTGATCCCCGGAATCCCATCAGGAAGGTGTAACTGATCCCTGGAATCCCTTCAGGAATGTGTCACTGATCCCCCGGAATACGATGAGGAAGGCGTAACTGATCCCCGGAATCCCATCAGGAAGGTGCAACTGATCCCCGGAATCCCATCAGGAAGGTGTAACTGATCCCTGGAATCCCTTCAGGAATGTGTAACTGATCCCCGGAATTCCATTAGTAAGGTGGAACTGATCCCTAGGAATTCCATCAGGAAGGTGTAACAGATCCACGGAATTCCAGCAGTAAGGTGTAACTAAACCCCGGGACTTCCATCAGGAAGGTGTAACTGATCTCCAGAATTCCATCAGGAAGGTGTAACTGATCCCATGGAATTCCATCAGAAAGGTGTAACTGATCCCGGAATTCCATCAGTAAGGTGCAACTGATCCACCTGGAATACTATCAGGAAGGTGTAACTGATCCCTGGAATTCAATCAGGAAGTTGTAACTGATCCACCCGGAATTCCATCAGGAAGGTGTAACTGATCCCACACCTGTAATTCCATCAGGAAGGTGTAATTGATCCCCCGGATTGCTATCAGGAAGGTGTAACTCATCCCCGGAATTCCATCATTAAGGTGTAACTGATCCCATGGAATTCCAACAGGAAGCTGTAGCTGATCCCCTGAATTTCTTTCAGGAAGGTGTAACTGATCCTGGAATTCCATCAGTAAGGTGTAACTGATCCACCTGGAATACTATCAGGAAGGTGTAACAGATCCATGGAATTCCATCTGTAAGGTGTAAATGATCCCCGGAATTCCATCGGAAAGCTGTAACTGATCCCCTGGAATACGATCAGGAAGATGTAACTGAACCCCGGAATCCAATCAGTAAAGTACAACTGATCCCACTCCTGGAATTCAATCAGGAACGTGTCACTGATCCCAGGAATCCCATCAGTAAGGTATAACTGATGCCCGGAATTCCAATAGGAAGTTGTAACTGATCACACCTAACGGAATTCCATCAGGAAGGTGTCACTGATGCCTTCCGGAAAACCATCAGGAAGGTGTAACTGATCCCCGGAATCCCATCAGTAAGGTGTCACTGATCCCCGGAACTCCATCAGGAAGGTGTAACTGATCCCAGGAATCCCATCAGGAAAGTGTAACTGATCCCCGGAATCCCATCAGTAAGGTGTAACTGATCCCCGGAATCCCATCAGGAACGTGTAACTGATCCCCGGAATCCCATCAGGAAGGTGTAACTGATCCCCGGAATCCCATCAGTAAGGTGTCACTGATCCCCGGAATTCCATCAGGAATGTGTAACTGATCCCCGGAATCCCATCAGGAAGGTGTAACTGATCCCCGGAATCCCATCAGGAATGTGTAACTGATCCCCGGAATCCCATCAGTAAGGTGCAATTGGTCCCACACTAGGAATTCCACCAGAAAGGTGCAACTAATCCCCCAGATTTCTATCAGGAAGGTGTAACTGATCCCCGGAATTCCATCAGTAAAGTGTAACTGATCCCACGGAATTCCATCAGGAAGCTGTCAATGATCACCCTGGAATTCCACCATGAAGGTGTAACTGATCCCCGGAATTCAATCAGGAAGTTGTAACTGAACCACCCGGAATTCCATCAGGAAGGTGTAACTGATCCCATGGAATTCCAACAGGAAGCTGTAGCTGATCCCTGAATTTCTTTCAGGAAGGTCTAACTGATCACCCTGGAATTCCACCATGAAGGTGTAACTGATCCCCGGAATTCAATCAGGAAGTTGTAACTGAACCCCGGATTGCTATCAGGAAGGTGTAACTGATCCCCGGAATCCCATCAGTAAGGTGCAACTGATCCCAAACCCGTAATTCCATCAGGAAGGTGTAACTGAACCCCGGATTGCTATCAGGAAGGTGTAACAGATCCCCCCGAATTAGTTCATGAAGGTATAACAGAACCCCCGGACATCCAACAAGAAGGTGTAACTGATCCCATCCAACGGAACTCCATCAGGAAGGAGTAACTGATCCCCGGAATATCATCAGTAAGGTGTAACTAATCCGCCCGGAATTCCATCAGTAAGGTGTAACTAATCCGCCCGGAATTCCATCAGTAAGGTGTAACTAATCCGCCGGAATTCCATCATGAAGGTGTAACTGATGCCGCGGAATTCCATCAGGAAGATGTAACAGATCCACGGAATTCCAGCAGTAAGGTGTAACTGATCCCCGGAATTCCAACAGGAAGGTGTAACTGATCCCAACCCCCGGAATTCCATTAGGAAGTTGTAACTGATCCCCCCGAAATTCATCAGGAAGGTGTAACTGATCCCTGGAATTCCATCAGGAATGTGTAACTGATCCCTGGAATCCCATCAGGAAGGTGTAACTGATCCCCCGGATTTCTATCAGGAAGGTGTAACTGATCCCCCGGATTTCTATCAGGAAGGTGTAACTGATCCCACCCCATGGAATTCCAGCAGTAAGGTGTAACTGATCCCCAGAATTCCAACAGGAAGGTGTAACTGATCCCACCCCATGGAATTCCATCATGAAGGAGTAACTGATCCCAGGAATTTCATCAATAAGGTGTAACTGATCCGCCCGGAATTCCATCAGGAAGGTGTAACTGATCCTAAGCCCAGGAATTCCATCAGGAAGTTGTAACTGATCCCCCGAAATCCATCAGGAAGTTGTAACTGATCCCCCCAGAATTCCATCAGGAAGGTATAACTGATTCCCCCGAATTCCAATAGGAAGAAGTAACTATTGCCTCCCACGAAATTCCATCAGGAACGTGTAACTGATCCCTCGGATTTCCATCAGGAAGGTGTAACTGATCCCATGGAATTCCAACATGAAGGTGTCACTGATCCCCCGGAATACGATGAGGAAGGCGTAACTGATCCCCGGAATCCCATCAGGAAGGTGCAACTGATCCCCGGAATCCCATCAGGAAGGTGTAACTGATCCCTGGAATCCCTTCAGGAATGTGTAACTGATCCCCGGAATTCCATTAGTAAGGTGGAACTGATCCCTAGGAATTCCATCAGGAAGGTGTAACAGATCCACGGAATTCCAGCAGTAAGGTGTAACTAAACCCCGGGACTTCCATCAGGAAGGTGTAACTGATCTCCAGAATTCCATCAGGAAGGTGTAACTGATCCCATGGAATTCCATCAGAAAGGTGTAACTGATCCCGGAATTCCATCAGTAAGGTGCAACTGATCCACCTGGAATACTATCAGGAAGGTGTAACTGATCCCTGGAATTCAATCAGGAAGTTGTAACTGATCCACCCGGAATTCCATCAGGAAGGTGTAACTGATCCCACACCTGTAATTCCATCAGGAAGGTGTAATTGATCCCCCGGATTGCTATCAGGAAGGTGTAACTCATCCCCGGAATTCCATCATTAAGGTGTAACTGATCCCATGGAATTCCAACAGGAAGCTGTAGCTGATCCCCTGAATTTCTTTCAGGAAGGTGTAACTGATCCTGGAATTCCATCAGTAAGGTGTAACTGATCCACCTGGAATACTATCAGGAAGGTGTAACAGATCCATGGAATTCCATCTGTAAGGTGTAAATGATCCCCGGAATTCCATCGGAAAGCTGTAACTGATCCCCTGGAATACGATCAGGAAGATGTAACTGAACCCCGGAATCCAATCAGTAAAGTACAACTGATCCCACTCCTGGAATTCAATCAGGAACGTGTCACTGATCCCAGGAATCCCATCAGTAAGGTATAACTGATGCCCGGAATTCCAATAGGAAGTTGTAACTGATCACACCTAACGGAATTCCATCAGGAAGGTGTCACTGATGCCTTCCGGAAAACCATCAGGAAGGTGTAACTGATCCCCGGAATCCCATCAGTAAGGTGTCACTGATCCCCGGAACTCCATCAGGAAGGTGTAACTGATCCCAGGAATCCCATCAGGAAAGTGTAACTGATCCCCGGAATCCCATCAGTAAGGTGTAACTGATCCCCGGAATCCCATCAGGAACGTGTAACTGATCCCCGGAATCCCATCAGGAAGGTGTAACTGATCCCCGGAATCCCATCAGTAAGGTGTCACTGATCCCCGGAATTCCATCAGGAATGTGTAACTGATCCCCGGAATCCCATCAGGAAGGTGTAACTGATCCCCGGAATCCCATCAGGAATGTGTAACTGATCCCCGGAATCCCATCAGTAAGGTGCAATTGGTCCCACACTAGGAATTCCACCAGAAAGGTGCAACTAATCCCCCAGATTTCTATCAGGAAGGTGTAACTGATCCCCGGAATTCCATCAGTAAAGTGTAACTGATCCCACGGAATTCCATCAGGAAGCTGTCAATGATCACCCTGGAATTCCACCATGAAGGTGTAACTGATCCCCGGAATTCAATCAGGAAGTTGTAACTGAACCACCCGGAATTCCATCAGGAAGGTGTAACTGATCCCATGGAATTCCAACAGGAAGCTGTAGCTGATCCCTGAATTTCTTTCAGGAAGGTCTAACTGATCACCCTGGAATTCCACCATGAAGGTGTAACTGATCCCCGGAATTCAATCAGGAAGTTGTAACTGAACCCCGGATTGCTATCAGGAAGGTGTAACTGATCCCCGGAATCCCATCAGTAAGGTGCAACTGATCCCAAACCCGTAATTCCATCAGGAAGGTGTAACTGAACCCCGGATTGCTATCAGGAAGGTGTAACAGATCCCCCCGAATTAGTTCATGAAGGTATAACAGAACCCCCGGACATCCAACAAGAAGGTGTAACTGATCCCATCCAACGGAACTCCATCAGGAAGGAGTAACTGATCCCCGGAATATCATCAGTAAGGTGTAACTAATCCGCCCGGAATTCCATCAGTAAGGTGTAACTAATCCGCCCGGAATTCCATCAGTAAGGTGTAACTAATCCGCCGGAATTCCATCATGAAGGTGTAACTGATGCCGCGGAATTCCATCAGGAAGATGTAACAGATCCACGGAATTCCAGCAGTAAGGTGTAACTGATCCCCGGAATTCCAACAGGAAGGTGTAACTGATCCCAACCCCCGGAATTCCATCAGAAAGGTGTAACTGATCCCCGGAATTCCATCAGAATGGTGTAACTGATCCCCCGGATTTCTCTCAGGAAGTTGTAACTGATCCCCGGAATTCCAAAAGTAAGGTGTAACTGATCCCCTGGATTGCTGTCAGGAAGGTGTAACTGATCCCCGGAATTCCATCAGTAACTGATCCCATTGAATTCCAACAGGAAGGTGTAACTGATCCCACAGAATTAGATCAGGAAGGTTTAACTGATCCCCCGGAATTCCATCAGTAACTGATCCCATTGAATTCCAACAGGAAGGTGTAACTGATCCCCCGGAATTCCATCAGGAAGGTGTAACTGATCCCACTCCCGGAATTCCATCAAGAAGGTGTAACTGAACCCCCGAACTTCCAACAGGAATGTGTAACTGATCCCACCCAACGGAACTCCATCATGAAGGAGTAACTGATCCCAGGAATTTCATCAGTAAGGTGTAACTGATCCGCCCGGAATTCCAACAGGAAGGTGTAACTGATCCCCCAGAATTAGATCAGGAAGGTGTAACTGATCCCCCGAAATCCATCAGGAAGTTGTAACTGATCCCCCCAGAATTACATCAGGATGGTGTAACCAATCCCCCCGAATTCCATCAGGAAGGTATAACTGATTCCCCCAAATTCCAATAGGAAGAAGTAACTAATGCCTCCCACGAAATTCCATCAGGAACGTGTAACTGATCCCTCGGATTTCCATCAGGGAGGTGTAACTGATCCCATGGAATTCCAACATGAAGGTGTCACTGATCCCCCGGAATACGATGAGGAAGGTGCAACTGATCCCCGAAATCCCATCAGGAATGTGTAACTGATCCCCGGAATACCATCAGGAAGGTGTAACTGATCCCCGGAATCACATCAGGAAGCTGTAAATGATGCCCTGGAATTCCATCATGAAGGTGTAACTGATCCCCCTGGAATTCCATC
The DNA here is from genome assembly GCF_030144855.1 of Hypanus sabinus. Classification (NCBI taxonomy): domain Eukaryota; kingdom Metazoa; phylum Chordata; class Chondrichthyes; order Myliobatiformes; family Dasyatidae; genus Hypanus; species Hypanus sabinus. The sequence continues at coordinate 28,094,242 of NC_082723.1, read as the reverse complement.
AGTAAGGTGTAACTGATCCCCCTGTAATTCCATCATGAAGGTGTAACTGATGCCACGGAATTCCATCAGGAAGATGTAACAGATCCACGGAATTCCAGCAGTAAGGTGTAACTGATCCCCGGAATTCCAACAGGAAGGTGTAACTGATCCCCCAGGAATTCCATCATGAAGGTGTAATTGATGCCGCGGAATTCCATCAGGAAGATGTAACAGATCCATGGAATTCCACCAGTAAGGTGTAACTGATCCCCGGAATTCCAACAGGAAGGTGTAACTGATCTGCCTGAATTCCATCAGGAAGGTGTAACTGATTCCAGGAATTGCATCAGGCAGATGTAACTGATCCCCCTAAATTCCATCAGGAAGGTGTAACTCTTCCCCGGAATTCCGTCAAGAAGGTGTAACTGATCCCCGAAATTCCATCAGGATGGTGTAACTGATCCCCCCCCCCCCCGAGTACCATCAGGAAGGTGTAACTGATCCCCGGAATTCCATCAGGAAGGTGTAACTGATCCCCCCCGGAATTCAATCAGGAAGGTGTAACTGATCCCCGGAATTCCGTCAAGAAGGTGTAACTGATCCCCGGAATTCGGTCAAGAAGGTGTAACTGATCCCCGGAATTCCGTCAAGAAGGTGTAACTGAGCCCCGGAATTCCGTCAAGAAGGTGTAAATGATCACCGGAATTCCGTCAAGAAGGTGTAACTGATCCCCGGAATTCCATCAGCAAGGTGTAACTGATCCCGGGAATTCCATCAGGAAGGTTTCACTGATCTGCCCGAATGCCATCAGGAAGGTGTAACAGATCCACAAAAATCCAGCAGTAAGGTGTAACTGATCCGCCCGCAATAGCATCAGAAAGGTGTAACTGATCCCACCCGCTGGAATCCAATCAGGAAGGTGTAACTGATCCCCCCAGAATTCCATCATGAAGTTGTAACTGATGCCCCGGAATTCCATCAGGAAGGTGTAACAGATCCACAGAATTTCATCAGTAAGGTGTAACTGATCCCCAGAATTCCAACAGGAAGGTGTAACTGATTCACGGAATTCCATCATGAAGGTATAATTGATCCCTGGAATTCCATCAGGAAGGTGTAACTGATCACGGGAATTCCATCAGGAAGGTGTAACTGATACCCCCGAGTTCCATCAGGACGGTGTAACTGATCCATGGAATTCCATCAGAAAGGTGTAGCTGACCCCGGAATTCCATCATGAAGGTATAATTGATCCCAGGAATTCCATCAGGAATGTTTAACTGGTCCCTGGAATTCCATCAGGAATGTGTAACTGATCCCTGGAATTCCATCAGGAAGGTGTAACTGATTCCGGGAATTCCATCAGAAAGGTTTAACTGATCCCCGGAATTCCATCATGAAGGTTTAACTGATCCCCGGAATTCCATCAGGGAGGAGTAACTGATCCCTAGAATTCCATCAGGAATGTGTAACTGATCCCTGGAATTCCATCAGGAAGGTTTAACAGATCCTTAGAATTCCATCAGGAATGTGAACTGATCCCTGGAATTCAATCAGGAAGGTTTAACTGATCACTGGAATTCAAATCAGGAATGTGTAAGTGATCCCTGGAATTCCATCAGGAAGGGGCAACTGATTCCAGGAATTCCATCAGAAAGGTTTAACTGATCCCCGGAATTCCATCAGGGAGGTGTAATTGATCCCTAGAATTCCATCAGGAATGTGTAACTGATCCCTGGAATTCCATCAGGAAGGTTTAACAGATCCCTAGAATTCCATCAGGAATGTGTCACTGATCCCTGGAATTCCATCATGAAGGTTTAACTGATCCCGTAATTCCATCAGGGAGGTGTAACTGTTTCCTAAAATTCCATCAGGAATGTGTAACTGATCCCTGGAATTCCATCAGGAATGTGTAACTGATCCCTGGAATTCCATCAGGAAGGTGTAATTGATCTGCCCGAATTCCATCAGGGAAGTGTAACTGATCCCCCCAAATTCCATCAGCAAGGTGTAACTGATCCCCCAGAATTCCATCAGGAAGGTGTAACTGATCCCCCTGAATTCCAACAGGAAGCTGTAATTGATCCCGGGATTTCCATCAGGAAGGTTTCACTGATCTGCCCGAATGCCATCAGGAAGGTGTAACAGATCCACAAAAATCCAGCAGTAAGGTGTAACTGATCCGCCCGCAATAGCATCAGAAAGGTGTAACTGATCCCACCCGCTGGAATCCAATCAGGAAGGTGTAACTGATCCCCCCAGAATTCCATCATGAAGTTGTAACTGATGCCCCGGAATTCCATCAGGAAGGTGTAACAGATCCACAGAATTTCATCAGTAAGGTGTAACTGATCCCCAGAATTCCAACAGGAAGGTGTAACTGATTCACGGAATTCCATCATGAAGGTATAATTGATCCCTGGAATTCCATCAGGAAGGTGTAACTGATCACGGGAATTCCATCAGGAAGGTGTAACTGATACCTCCGAGTTCCATCAGGACGGTGTAACTGATCCATGGAATTCCATCAGAAAGGTGTAGCTGACCCCGGAATTTCATCATGAAGGTATAATTGATCCCAGGAATTCCATCAGGAATGTTTAACTGGTCCCTGGAATTCCATCAGGAATGTGTAACTGATCACTGGAATTCCATCAGGAAGGTGTAACTGATTCCGGGAATTCCATCAGAAAGGTTTAACTGATCCCCGGAATTCCATCATGAAGGTTTAACTGATCCCCGGAATTCCATCAGGGAGGAGTAACTGATCCCTAGAATTCCATCAGGAATGTGTAACTGATCCCTGGAATTCCATCAGGAAGGTTTAACAGATCCTTAGAATTCCATCAGGAATGTGAACTGATCCCTGGAATTCAATCAGGAAGGTTTAACTGATCACTGGAATTCAAATCAGGAATGTGTAAGTGATCCCTGGAATTCCATCAGGAAGGGGCAACTGATTCCAGGAATTCCATCAGAAAGGTTTAACTGATCCCCGGAATTCCATCAGGGAGGTGTAATTGATCCCTAGAATTCCATCAGGAATGTATAACTGATCCCTGGAATTCCATCAGGAAGGTTTAACAGATCCCTAGAATTCCATCAGGAATGTGTCACTGATCCCTGGAATTCCATCATGAAGGTTTAACTGATCCCGTAATTCCATCAGGGAGGTGTAACTGTTTCCTAAAATTCCATCAGGAATGTGTAACTGATCCCTGGAATTCCATCAGGAATGTGTAACTGATCCCTGGAATTCCATCAGGAAGGTGTAATTGATCTGCCCGAATTCCATCAGGGAAGTGTAACTGATCCCCCCAAATTCCATCAGCAAGGTGTAACTGATCCCCCAGAATTCCATCAGGAAGGTGTAACTGATCCCCCTGAATTCCAACAGGAAGCTGTAATTGATCCCGGGATTTCCATCAGGAAGGTGTAATTGATCTGCCCGAATTCCATCAGGGAGGTGTAACTGATCCCCCCAAATTCCATCAGCAAGGTGTAACTGATCACGGGAATTCCATCAGGAAGGTGTAACTGATACCCCCGAGTTCCATCAGGACGGTGTAACTGATCCCCGGAATTCCATCATGAAGGTATAATTGATCCCAGGAATTCAATCAGGAAGGTTTAACTGATCCCCGGAATTCCATCATGAAGGTTGAAATGATCCCTGGAATTCCATCAGGAAGGTTTAACAGATCCCTAGAATTCCATCAGGAATGTGTCACTGATCCCTGGAATTCCATCATGAAGGTTTAACTGATCCCGTAATTCCATCAGGGAGGTGTAACTGTTTCCTAAAATTCCATCAGGAATGTGTAACTGATCCCTGGAATTCCATCAGGAATGTGTAACTGATCCCTGGAATTCCATCAGGAAGGTGTAATTGATCTGCCCGAATTCCATCAGGGAAGTGTAACTGATCCCCCCAAATTCCATCAGCAAGGTGTAACTGATCCCCCAGAATTCCATCAGGAAGGTGTAACTGATCCCCCTGAATTCCAACAGGAAGCTGTAATTGATCCCGGGATTTCCATCAGGAAGGTGTAATTGATCTGCCCGAATTCCATCAGGGAGGTGTAACTGATCCCCCCAAATTCCATCAGCAAGGTGTAACTGATCACGGGAATTCCATCAGGAAGGTGTAACTGATACCCCCGAGTTCCATCAGGACGGTGTAACTGATCCCCGGAATTCCATCATGAAGGTATAATTGATCCCAGGAATTCAATCAGGAAGGTTTAACTGATCCCTGGAATTCCATCAGGAATGTGTAACTGATCCCTGGAATTCCATCATGAAGGTGTAACTGATCCCCGGAATTCCATCAGGAAGGTTTAACTGATCCCCCTGAATTCCAACAGGAAGCTGTAATTGATCCCGGAATTTCCATCAGGAAGGTGTAACGGATCCCCCCAAATTCCATCAGGAAGGTGTAACTGATCACGGGAATTCCATCAGGAAGGTGTAACTGATACCCCCGAGTTCCATCAGGACGGTGTAACTGATCCCCGGAATTCCATCATGAAGGTATAATTGATCCCAGGAATTCAATCAGGAAGGTTTAACTGATCCCTGGAATTCCATCAGGAATGTGTAACTGATCCCTGGAATTCCATCATGAAGGTGTAACTGATCCCTGGAATTCCATCAGGAAGTTGTAACGGTTCCCCCCAAATTCCATCAGGAATGTGTAACTGATCCCCGGAATTCGATCAGGAAGTTTTAACTGATCCCCGGAATTCCAACTGGAATCTGTAACTAATCCCCGGAATTCCATCATGAAGGTATAATTGATCCCTGGATTTCCATCAGGAATATATAACTGATCCCTGGAATTCCATCAGGAAGGTGTAACTGATATCCCCGAGTTCCATCAGGATGGTGTAACTGATACCCCCGAGTTCCACCTGGATGGTGTAACTGATCCCCGGATTTCCATCAGGAAGCTGTAACTGATCCCAACAATTCCATCAGGAAGGTGTAACTGATCCATGGAATTCCATCAGAAAGGTGTAGCTGACTCTGGAATTCCATCAGGAAGGTGTAACTGATCCCCGGAATTCCATCAGTAAGTTTTAACTGATCCCCGGAATTCCATCAGCAATCTGAAACTGATCCCCGGAATTCCATCATGAAGGTATAATTGATCCCTGGAATTGCACCAGGAAGGTGTAACGGATCCCCCCAAATTCCATCAGGAAGGTGTAACTGATACCCCCGAGTTCCATCAGGACGGTGTAACTGATCCCCGGAATTCCATCATGAAGGTATAATTGATCCCAGGAATTCCATCAGGAAGGTTTAACTGGTCCCTGGAATTCCATCAGGAATGTGTAAATGATTCCTGGAATTCCATCAGGAAGATATAACTGATTCCAGGAATTCCATCAGAAAGGTTTAACTGATCCCCGGAATTCCATCATGAAGGTGTAACTGATCACGGGAATTCCATCAGGAAGGTATAATTGATACCAGGAATTCAATCAGTAATGTTTAACTGATTCCCCCGTATTCCATCAGGAATGTGTAACTGATTTCCGGAATTCCATCAGGAAGTTTCAACTGATCCCCTGAATTCCATCAGGAATCTGTAACTAATCCCCGGAATTCCATCATGAAGGTATAATTGATCCCTGGAATTCCATCAGGAAGTTTTAACTGATCCCTGGAATTCCATCAGGTATATGTAACTGATCCCTGGATTTCCATCAGGAAGGTGTAACTGATTCCGGGAATTCCATCAGAAAGGTTTAACTGATCCCCGGAATTCCACCATGAAGGTTTAACTGATCCCCGGAATTCCATCAGGAATGTTTACCTGGTCCCTGGAATTCCATCAGGAATGTGTAACTGATCCCTGGAATACCATCAGGAAGGTGTAACTGATTCCGGGAATTCCATCAGAAAGGTTTAACTGATCCCCGGAATTCCACCATGAAGGTTTAACTGATCCCCGGAATTCCATCAGGAAGCTGTAACTGATCCCAAGAATTCCATCAGGAAGGTGTAACTGATCCATGGAATTCCATCAGAAAGGTGTAGCTGACCCTGGAATTCCATCAGGAAGGTGTAACGGTTCCCCCAGAATTCCATCAGGAATGTGTAACTGATCCCCGGTATTCCATCATGAAGGTATAATTGATCCCTGGAATTCCATCAGGAAGGTGTAACTGATCACGGGAATTCCATCAGGAAGGTGTAACTGATACCCCCGAGTTCCATCAGGACGGTGTAACTGATCCATGGAATTCCATCAGAAAGGTGTAGCTGACCCCGGAATTCCATCATGAAGGTATAATTGATTCCAGGAATTCCATCAGGAATGTTTATCTGGTCCCTGGAATTCCATCAGGTATATGTAACTGATCCCTGGATTTCCATCAGGAAGGTGTAACTGATTCCGGGAATTCCATCAGAAAGGTTTCACTGATCTGCCCGAATGCCATCAGGAAGGTGTAACAGATCCACAAAAATCCAGCAGTAAGGTGTAACTGATCCGCCCGCAATAGCATCAGAAAGGTGTAACTGATCCCACCCGCTGGAATCCAATCAGGAAGGTGTAACTGATCCCCCCAGAATTCCATCATGAAGTTGTAACTGATGCCCCGGAATTCCATCAGGAAGGTGTAACAGATCCACAGAATTTCATCAGTAAGGTGTAACTGATCCCCAGAATTCCAACAGGAAGGTGTAACTGATTCACGGAATTCCATCATGAAGGTATAATTGATCCCTGGAATTCCATCAGGAAGGTGTAACTGATCACGGGAATTCCATCAGGAAGGTGTAACTGATACACCCGAGTTCCATCAGGACGGTGTAACTGATCCATGGAATTCCATCAGAAAGGTGTAGCTGACCCCGGAATTCCATCATGAAGGTATAATTGATCCCAGGAATTCCATCAGGAATGTTTAACTGGTCCCTGGAATTCCATCAGGAATGTGTAACTGATCCCTGGAATTCCATCAGGAAGGTGTAACTGATTCCGGGAATTCCATCAGAAAGGTTTAACTGATCCCCGGAATTCCATCATGAAGGTTTAACTGATCCCCGGAATTCCATCAGGGAGGTGTAACTGATCCCTAGAATTCCATCAGGAATGTGTAACTGATCCCTGGAATTCCATCAGGAAGGTTTAACAGATCCCTAGAATTCCATCAGGAATGTGAAATGATCCCTGGAATTCCATCAGGAAGGTTTAACAGATCCCTAGAATTCCATCAGGAATGTGTAACTGATCCCTGGAATTCCATCAGGAAGGTGTAATTGATCTGCCCGAATTCCATCAGGAAGCTGTAACTGATCCCAAGAATTCCATCAGGAAGGTGTAACTGATCCATGGAATTCCATCAGAAAGGTGTAGCTGACCCTGGAATTCCATCAGGAAGGTGTAACGGTTCCCCCAGAATTCCATCAGGAATGTGTAACTGATCCCCGGTATTCCATCATGAAGGTATAATTGATCCCTGGCATTCCATCAGGAAGGTGTAACTGATCACGGGAATTCCATCAGGAAGGTGTAACTGATACCCCCGTGTTCCATCAGGACGGTGTAACTGATCCATGGAATTCCATCAGAAAGGTGTAGCTGACCCCGGAATTCCATCATGAAGGTATAATTGATTCCAGGAATTCCATCAGGAATGTTTATCTGGTCCCTGGAATTCCATCAGGAATGTGTAACTGATCCCTGGAATTCCATCAGGAAGGTGTAACTGATTCCGGGAATTCCATCAGAAAGGTTTAACTGATCCCCGGAATTCCATCATGAAGGTTTAACTGATACCCGGAATTCCATCAGGGAGGTGTAACTGATCCCTAGAATTCCATCAGGAATGTGTAACTGATCCCTGGAATTCCATCAGGAAGGTTTAACAGATCCCTAGAATTCCATCAGGAATGTGAAATGATCCCTGGAATTCCATCAGGAAGGTTTAACAGATCCCTAGAATTCCATCAGGAATGTGTAACTGATCCCTGGAATTCCATCAGGAAGGTGTAATTGATCTGCCCGAATTCCATCAGGAAGGTGTAACTGATCCCCGGAATTCCATCAGGAAGGTGTAACTGATCCCCCCCGGAATTCAATCAGGAAGGTGTAAATGATCCCCGGAATTCCGTCAAGAAGGTGTAACTGATCCCCGGAATTCCATCAGCAAGGTGTAACTGATCCCGGGAATTCCATCAGGAAGGTTTCACTGATCTGCCCGAATGCCATCAGGAAGGTGTAACAGATCCACAAAAATCCAGCAGTAAGGTGTAACTGATCCGCCCGCAATAGCATCAGAAAGGTGTAACTGATCCCACCCGCTGGAATCCAATCAGGAAGGTGTAACTGATCCCCCCAGAATTCCATCATGAAGTTGTAACTGATGCCCCGGAATTCCATCAGGAAGGTGTAACAGATCCACGGAATTTCATCAGTAAGGTGTAACTGATCCCCAGAATTCCAACAGGAAGGTGTAACTGATTCACGGAATTCCATCATGAAGGTATAATTGATCCCTGGAATTCCATCAGGAAGGTGTAACTGATCACGGGAATTCCATCAGGAAGGTGTAACTGATACCCCCGAGTTCCATCAGGACGGTGTAACTGATCCATGGAATTCCATCAGAAAGGTGTAGCTGACCCCGGAATTCCATCATGAAGGTATAATTGATCCCAGGAATTCCATCAGGAATGTTTAACTGGTCCCTGGAATTCCATCAGGAATGTGTAACTGATCCCTGGAATTCCATCAGGAAGGTGTAACTGATTCCGGGAATTCCATCAGAAAGGTTTAACTGATCCCCGGAATTCCATCATGAAGGTTTAACTGATCCCCGGAATTCCATCAGGGAGGAGTAACTGATCCCTAGAATTCCATCAGGAATGTGTAACTGATCCCTGGAATTCCATCAGGAAGGTTTAACAGATCCTTAGAATTCCATCAGGAATGTGAACTGATCCCTGGAATTCAATCAGGAAGGTTTAACTGATCACTGGAATTCAAATCAGGAATGTGTAAGTGATCCCTGGAATTCCATCAGGAAGGGGCAACTGATTCCAGGAATTCCATCAGAAAGGTTTAACTGATCCCCGGAATTCCATCAGGGAGGTGTAATTGATCCCTAGAATTCCATCAGGAATGTGTAACTGATCCCTGGAATTCCATCAGGAAGGTTTAACAGATCCCTAGAATTCCATCAGGAATGTGTCACTGATCCCTGGAATTCCATCATGAAGGTTTAACTGATCCCGTAATTCCATCAGGGAGGTGTAACTGTTTCCTAAAATTCCATCAGGAATGTGTAACTGATCCCTGGAATTCCATCAGGAATGTGTAACTGATCCCTGGAATTCCATCAGGAAGGTGTAATTGATCTGCCCGAATTCCATCAGGGAGGTGTAACTGATCCCCCCAAATTCCATCAGCAAGGTGTAACTGATCCCCCAGAATTCCATCAGGAAGGTGTAACTGATCCCCCTGAATTCCAACAGGAAGCTGTAATTGATCCCGGGATTTCCATCAGGAAGGTGTAATTGATCTGCCCGAATTCCATCAGGGAGGTGTAACTGATCCCCCCAAATTCCATCAGCAAGGTGTAACTGATCCCCGGAATTCCATCAGGAAGGTGTAACTGATCCCCCCCGGAATTCAATCAGGAAGGTGTAAATGATCCCCGGAATTCCGTCAAGAAGGTGTAACTGATCCCCGGAATTCCATCAGCAAGGTGTAACTGATCCCGGGAATTCCATCAGGAAGGTTTCACTGATCTGCCCGAATGCCATCAGGAAGGTGTAACAGATCCACAAAAATCCAGCAGTAAGGTGTAACTGATCCGCCCGCAATAGCATCAGAAAGGTGTAACTGATCCCACCCGCTGGAATCCAATCAGGAAGGTGTAACTGATCCCCCCAGAATTCCATCATGAAGTTGTAACTGATGCCCCGGAATTCCATCAGGAAGGTGTAACAGATCCACGGAATTTCATCAGTAAGGTGTAACTGATCCCCAGAATTCCAACAGGAAGGTGTAACTGATTCCGGGAATTCCATCAGAAAGGTTTAACTGATCCCCGGAATTCCATCATGAAGGTTTAACTGATCCCCGGAATTCCATCAGGGAGGAGTAACTGATCCCTAGAATTCCATCAGGAATGTGTAACTGATCCCTGGAATTCCATCAGGAAGGTTTAACAGATCCTTAGAATTCCATCAGGAATGTGAACTGATCCCTGGAATTCAATCAGGAAGGTTTAACTGATCACTGGAATTCAAATCAGGAATGTGTAAGTGATCCCTGGAATTCCATCAGGAAGGGGCAACTGATTCCAGGAATTCCATCAGAAAGGTTTAACTGATCCCCGGAATTCCATCAGGGAGGTGTAATTGATCCCTAGAATTCCATCAGGAATGTGTAACTGATCCCTGGAATTCCATCAGGAAGGTTTAACAGATCCCTAGAATTCCATCAGGAATGTGTCACTGATCCCTGGAATTCCATCATGAAGGTTTAACTGATCCCGTAATTCCATCAGGGAGGTGTAACTGTTTCCTAAAATTCCATCAGGAATGTGTAACTGATCCCTGGAATTCCATCAGGAATGTGTAACTGATCCCTGGAATTCCATCAGGAAGGTGTAATTGATCTGCCCGAATTCCATCAGGGAGGTGTAACTGATCCCCCCAAATTCCATCAGCAAGGTGTAACTGATCCCCCAGAATTCCATCAGGAAGGTGTAACTGATCCCCCTGAATTCCAACAGGAAGCTGTAATTGATCCCGGGATTTCCATCAGGAAGGTGTAATTGATCTGCCCGAATTCCATCAGGGAGGTGTAACTGATCCCCCCAAATTCCATCAGCAAGGTGTAACTGATCACGGGAATTCCATCAGGAAGGTGTAACTGATACCCCCGAGTTCCATCAGGACGGTGTAACTGATCCCCGGAATTCCATCATGAAGGTATAATTGATCCCAGGAATTCAATCAGGAAGGTTTAACTGATCCCCCTGAATTCCAACAGGAAGCTGTAATTGATCCCGGAATTTCCATCAGGAAGGTGTAACGGATCCCCCCAAATTCCATCAGGAAGGTGTAACTGATCACGGGAATTCCATCAGGAAGGTGTAACTGATACCCCCGAGTTCCATCAGGACGGTGTAACTGATCCCCGGAATTCCATCATGAAGGTATAATTGATCCCAGGAATTCAATCAGGAAGGTTTAACTGATCCCTGGAATTCCATCAGGAATGTGTAACTGATCCCTGGAATTCCATCATGAAGGTGTAACTGATCCCTGGAATTCCATCAGGAAGTTGTAACGGTTCCCCCCAAATTCCATCAGGAATGTGTAACTGATCCCCGGAATTCGATCAGGAAGTTTTAACTGATCCCCGGAATTCCAACAGGAATCTGTAACTAATCCCCGGAATTCCATCATGAAGGTATAATTGATCCCTGGAATTCCAACAGGAAGGTTTAACTGATCCCTGGAATTCCATCAGGAATATATAACTGATCCCTGGAATTCCATCAGGAAGGTGTAACTGATATCCCCGAGTTCCATCAGGATGGTGTAACTGATACCCCCGAGTTCCATCTGGACGGTGTAACTGATCCCCGGATTTCCATCAGGAAGCTGTAACTGATCCCAACAATTCCATCAGGAAGGTGTAACTGATCCATGGAATTCCAACAGAAAAGTGTAGCTGACTCTGGAATTCCATCAGGAAGGTGTAACTGATCCCCGGAATTCCATCAGTAAGTTTTAACTGATCCCCGGAATTCCATCAGCAATCTGAAACTGATCCCCGGAATTCCATCATGAAGGTATAATTGATCCCTGGAATTGCATCAGGAAGGTGTAACGGATCCCCCCAAATTCCATCAGGAAGGTGTAACTGATCACGGGAATTCCATCAGGAAGGTGTAACTGATACCCCCGAGTTCCATCAGGACGGTGTAACTGATCCCCGGAATTCCATCATGAAGGTATAATTGATCCCAGGAATTCCATCAGGAAGGTTTAACTGGTCCCTGGAATTCCATCAGGAATGTGTAACTGATTCCTGGAATTCCATCAGGAAGATATAACTGATTCCAGGAATTCCATCAGAAAGGTTTAACTGATCCCGGGAATTCCATCATGAAGGTGTAACTGATCACGGGAATTCCATCAGGAAGGTATAATTGATACCAGGAATTCAATCAGTAAGGTTTAACTGATCCCTGGAATTCCATCAGGAATGTGTAACTGATTCCCCCGTATTCCATCAGGAATGTGTAACTGATTTCCGGAATTCCATCAGGAAGTTTTAACTGATCCCCTGAATTCCATCAGGAATCTGTAACTAATCCCCGGAATTCCATCATGAAGGTATAATTGATCCCTGGAATTCCATCAGGAAGGTTTAACTGATCCCTGGAATTCCATCAGGTATATGTAACTGATCCCTGGAATTCCATCAGGAAGGTGTAACTGATTCCGGGAATTCCATCAGAAAGGTTTAACTGATCCCCGGAATTCCACCATGAAGGTTTAACTGATCCCCGGAATTCCATCAGGAAGCTGTAACTGATCCCAAGAATTCCATCAGGAAGGTGTAACTGATCCATGGAATTCCATCAGAAAGGTGTAGCTGACCCTGGAATTCCATCAGGAAGGTGTAACGGTTCCCCCAGAATTCCATCAGGAATGTGTAACTGATCCCCGGTATTCCATCATGAAGGTATAATTGATCCCTGGAATTCCATCAGGAAGGTGTAACTGATCACGGGAATTCCATCAGGAAGGTGTAACTGATACCCCCGGGTTCCATCAGGACGGTGTAACTGATCCATGGAATTCCATCAGAAAGGTGTAGCTGACCGCGGAATTCCATCATGAAGGTATAATTGATCCCAGGAATTCCATCAGGAATGTTTAACTGGTCCCTGGAATTCCATCAGGAATGTGTAACTGATCCCTGGAATTCCATCAGGAAGGTGTAACTGATTCCGGGAATTCCATCAGAAAGGTTTAACTGATCCCCGGAATTCCATCATGAAGGTTTAACTGATCCCCGGAATTCCATCAGGGAGGTGTAACTGATCCCTAGAATTCCATCAGGAATGTGTAACTGATCCCTGGAATTCCATCAGGAAGGTTTAACAGATCCCTAGAATTCCATCAGGAATGTGAACTGATCCCTGGAATTCAATCAGGAAGGCTTAACTGATCACTGGAATTCAAATCAGGAATGTGTAAGTGATCCCTGGAATTCCATCAGGAAGGGGCAACTGATTCCAGGAATTCCATCAGAAAGGTTTAACTGATCCCTGGAATTCCATCAGGGAGGTGTAATTGATCCCTAGAATTCCATCAGGAATGTGTAACTGATCCCTGGAATTCCATCAGGAAGGTTTAACAGATCCCTAGAATTCCATCAGGAATGTGTAACTGATCCCTGGAATTCCATCATGAAGGTTTAACTGATCCCCGTAATTCCATCAGGGAGGTGTAACTGTTTCCTAAAATTCCATCAGGAATGTGTAACTGATCCCTGGAATTCCATCAGGAAGGTTTAACAGATCCCTAGAATTCCATCAGGAATGTGTAACTGATCCCTGGAATTCCATCAGGAAGGTGTAATTGATCTGCCCGAACTCCATCAGGAAAGTGTAACTGATCCCCAGAATTCCATCAGGAAGGTGTAACTGATCCCCCTGAATTCCAACAGGAAGCTGTAATTGATCCCGGGATTTCCATCAGGAAGGTGTAACGGATCCCCCCAAATTCCATCAGGAAGGTGTAACTGATCACGGGAATTCCATCAGGAAGGTGTAACTGATCCCCGGAATTCCATCATGAAGGTATAATTGATCCCAGGAATTCAATCAGGAAGGTTTAACTGATCCCTGGAATTCCATCAGGAATGTGTAACTGATCCCTGGAATTCCATCATGAAGGTGTAACTGATCCCTGGAATTCCATCAGGAAGTTGTAACGGTTCCCCCCAAAGTCCATCAGGAATGTGTAACTGATCCCCGGAATTCGATCAGGAAGTTTTAACTGATCCCCGGAATTCCAACAGGAATCTGTAACTAATCCCCGGAATTCCATCATGAAGGTATAATTGATCCCTGGAATTCCAACAGGAAGGTTTAACTGATCCCTGGAATTCCATCAGGAATATATAACTGATCCCTGGAATTCCATCAGGAAGGTGTAACTGATTCCGGGAATTCCATTAGAAAGGTTTAACTGATCCCCGGAATTCCATCATGAAGGTTTAACTGATCCCCTGAATTCCATCAGGGATGTGTAACTGATCCCGGGAATTCCATCAGGAAGGTGTAACGGATCCCCCCAAATTCCATCAGGAAGGTGTAACTGATCACGGGAATTCCATCAGGAAGGTATAATTGATCCCAGGAATTCAATCAGGAAGGTTTAACTGATCCCTGGAATTCCATCAGGAATGTGTGACTGATCCCTGGAATTCCATCATGAAGGTGTAACTGATCCCTGGAATTCCATCAGGAAGTTGTAACGGTTCCCCCCAAATTCCATCAGGAATGTGTAACTGATCCCCGGAATTCGATCAGGAAGTTTTAACTGATCCCCAGAATTCCAACAGGAATCTGTAACTAATCCCCGGAATTCCATCATGAAGGTATAATTGATCCCTGGAATTCCAACAGGAAGGTTTAACTGATCCCTGGAATTCCATCAGGAATATATAACTGATCCCTGGAATTCCATCAGAAAGGTGTAACTGATTCCGGGAATTCCATTAGAAAGTTTTAACTGATCCCCGGAATTCCATCATGAAGGTTTAACTGATCCCCTGAATTCCATCAGGGATGTGTAACTGATCCCGGGAATTCCATCAGGAAGGTGTAACGGATCCCCCCAAATTCCATCAGGAAGGTGTAACTGATCCCGCCGAGTTCCATCAGGATGGTGTAACTGATCCCCGGAATTCCATCAGGAAGGTGTAACTGATCCCTGGAATTCCATCAGGAAGGTGTAACTGATCCCTGGAATTCCATCAGGAAGGTGTAACTGATCCCGCCGAGTTCCATCAGGATGGTGTAACTGATCCCCGGAATTCCATCAGGAAGTTGTAACGGTTCCCCCCAAAGTCCATCAGGAATGTGTAACTGATCCCCGGAATTCGATCAGGAAGTTTTAACTGATCCCCGGAATTCCAACAGGAATCTGTAACTAATCCCCGGAATTCCATCATGAAGGTATAATTGATCCCTGGAATTCCAACAGGAAGGTTTAACTGATCCCTGGAATTCCATCAGGAATATATAACTGATCCCTGGAATTCCATCAGGAAGGTGTAACTGATTCCGGGAATTCCATTAGAAAGGTTTAACTGATCCCCGGAATTCCATCATGAAGGTTTAACTGATCCCCTGAATTCCATCAGGGATGTGTAACTGATCCCGGGAATTCCATCAGGAAGGTGTAACGGATCCCCCCAAATTCCATCAGGAAGGTGTAACTGATCACGGGAATTCCATCAGGAAGGTATAATTGATCCCAGGAATTCAATCAGGAAGGTTTAACTGATCCCTGGAATTCCATCAGGAATGTGTGACTGATCCCTGGAATTCCATCATGAAGGTGTAACTGATCCCTGGAATTCCATCAGGAAGTTGTAACGGTTCCCCCCAAATTCCATCAGGAATGTGTAACTGATCCCCGGAATTCGATCAGGAAGTTTTAACTGATCCCCGGAATTCCAACAGGAATCTGTAACTAATCCCCGGAATTCCATCATGAAGGTATAATTGATCCCTGGAATTCCAACAGGAAGGTTTAACTGATCCCTGGAATTCCATCAGGAATATATAACTGATCCCTGGAATTCCATCAGGAAGGTGTAACTGATTCCGGGAATTCCATTAGAAAGGTTTAACTGATCCCCGGAATTCCATCATGAAGGTTTAACTGATCCCCTGAATTCCATCAGGGATGTGTAACTGATCCCGGGAATTCCATCAGCAAGGTGTAACGGATCCCCCCAAATTCCATCAGGAAGGTGTAACTGATCACGGGAATTCCATCAGGAAGGTATAATTGATCCCAGGAATTCAATCAGGAAGGTTTAACTGATCCCTGGAATTCCATCAGGAATGTGTGACTGATCCCTGGAATTCCATCATGAAGGTGTAACTGATCCCTGGAATTCCATCAGGAAGTTGTAACGGTTCCCCCCAAATTCCATCAGGAATGTGTAACTGATCCCCGGAATTCGATCAGGAAGTTTTAACTGATCCCCGGAATACCAACAGGAATCTGTAACTAATCCCCGGAATTCCATCATGAAGGTATAATTGATCCCTGGAATTCCAACAGGAAGGTTTAACTGATCCCTGGAATTCCATCAGGAATATATAACTGATCCCTGGAATTCCATCAGAAAGGTGTAACTGATTCCGGGAATTCCATTAGAAAGGTTTAACTGATCCCCGGAATTCCATCATGAAGGTTTAACTGATCCCCTGAATTCCATCAGGGATGTGTAACTGATCCCGGGAATTCCATCAGGAAGGTGTAACGGATCCCCCCAAATTCCATCAGGAAGGTGTAACTGATCCCGCCGAGTTCCATCAGGATGGTGTAACTGATCCCCGGAATTCCATCAGGAAGGTGTAACTGATCCCTGGAATTCCATCAGGAAGGTGTAACTGATCCCTGGAATTCCATCAGGAAGGTGTAACTGATCCCGCCGAGTTCCATCAGGATGGTGTAACTGATCCCCGGAATTCCATCAGGAAGGTGTAACTGATCTGCCCTAATTCCATCAGGAAGGTGTAACTGATCCATGGAATTCCATCAGAAAGGTGTAGCTGAACCCTGGTATCCCTTCAGGAAGGTGTAACGGTTCCCCCCGAATTCCATCCGGAAGGTGAAACTGATCCCGGGAATTCTATCAGGAAGGTGTAACGGATCCCCCCAAATTCCATCAGGAAGGTGTAACTGATACCCCCGAGTTCCATCAGGACGGAGTAACTGATCCCCGGAATTCCATCAGTAAGCTGTAAGTGATCCCACGAATTCCATCAGGAAGGTGTAACAGATGCATGGAATTCCATCAGAAAGGGGTAGCTGACCCTGGAATTCCATCAGGATGGTGTAACGGTTCCCCCCGAATTCCATCAGGAATGTGTAACTGATCCCCGGAATTCTTCATGAAGGTTGAAATGATCCCTGGAATTCCATCAGGAAGGTTTAACAGATCCCTAGAATTCCATCAAGAATGTGTAACTGATCACTGGAATTCCATCAGGAAGCTGTAATTGATCTGCCCGAATTCCATCAGGAAGGTGTAACTGATCCCGGGAATTCCATCAGGAAGGTGTAACTGATCCATGGAATTCCATCAGGAAGTTGTAACTGATATCCCCGAGTTCCATCAGGATGGTGTAACTGATCCCCGGACTTCCATCAGGACGCTGTAACTGATCCCAAGAATTCCATCAGGAAGGTGTAACTGATCCATGGAATTCCATCAGAAAGGTGTAGCTGACCCTGGAATTCCATCAGGAAGGTGTAACTAATCTCTGGAATTCCATCAGGAATGTGTAACTGATCCCCGGAATTCCATCAGGAAGTTTTAACTGATTTCCGGAATTCCAGCAGGAATCTGTAACTGATCCCCGGAATTCCATCATGAAGGTATAATTGATCCCAGGAATTCCATCAGGAAGGTTTAACTGATCCCTGGAATTCCATCAGGAATGTGTAACTGATCCCTGGAATTCCATCAGGAAGGTGTAACTGATCTGCCCTAATTCCATCAGGAAGGTGTAACTGATCCATGGAATTCCATCAGACAGGTGTAGCTGAACCCTGGTATCCCTTCAGGAAGGTGTAATGGTTCCCTCCCGAATTCCATCAGGAATGTGTAACTGATCCCCGGAATTCCATCAGGAAGGTTTAACTGATCCCTGGAATTCCATCAGGAATGTGTAACTGATCCCTGGAATTCCATCAGGAAGGTGTAACTGATTCCAGGAATTCCAGCAGAAAGGTTTAACTGATCCCCGGAATTCCATTATGAATGTTTAACTGATCCCCGGAATTCCATCAGGGAGGTGTAGCTGATCCCTAGAATTCCATCAGGAATGTGTAACTGATCCCTGGAATTCCATCAGGAAGGTGTAACTGATTCCGGTAATTCCATCAGAAAGGTTTAACTGATCCCCGGAATTCCATCATGAAGGTTTTACTGATCCCCGGAATTCCATCAGGGAGGTGTAACTGATCCCGGGAATTCCATCAGGACGGTGTAACTGATACCCCCGAGTTCCATCAGGACGGTATAACTGATCCCCGGAATTCCATCATGAAGGTATAATTGATCCCAGGAATTCCATCAGGAAGGTTTAACTGATCCCTGGAATTCCATCAGGAATGTGTAACTGATCCCTGGAATTCCATCAGGAAGGTTTAACTGATCCCTGGATCCATCAGGAATGTGTAACTGATCCCTGGAATTCCATCAGGAAGGTGTAACTGATTCCAGGAATTCCAGCAGAAAGGTTTAACTGATCCCCGGAATTCCATTACGAATGTTTAACTGATCCCCGGAATTCCATCAGGGAGGTGTAGCTGATCCCTAGAATTCCATGAGGAATGTGTAACTGATCCCTGGAATTCCATCAGGAAGGTTTAACAAATCCCTAGAATTCCATCAGGAATGTGTAACTGATCCCTGGAATTCCATCATGAAGGTTTAACTGATCCCCGGAATTCCATCAGGGAGGTGTAACTGATCCCTAGAATTCCATCAGGAATGTGTAACTGATCATTGGAATTCCATCAGGAAGGTGTAACTGATCCCCCCGTATTCCATCAGGAAGGTCTAACAGATCTCCCCGAATTCCAACAGGAAGCTGTAAATGATCCCGGGATTTCCATCAGGAAGGTGTAACGGATCCCCCCAAATTCCATCTGGAAGGTGTAACTGATATCCCCGAGTTCCATCAGGACGGTGTAACTGATCCCCGGAATTCCATCAGGAAGCTGTAACTGATCCCAAGAATTCCATCAGGAAGGTGTAACTGATCCATGGAATTCCATCAGAAAGGTGTAGCTGACTCTGGAATTCCATCAGGAAGGTGTAACTGATTCCGGGAATTCCATCAGAAAGGTTTAACTGATCCCCGGAATTCCATCATGAAGGTTTTACTGATCCCCGGAATTCCATCAGGGAGGTGTAACTAATCCCGGATATTCCATCCGGAAGGTGTAACTGATCACGGGAATTCCATCAGGACTGTGTAACTGATACCCCCGAGTTCCATCAGGATGGTATAACTGATCCCCGGAATTCCATCATGAAGGTATAATTGATCGCAGGAATTCCATCAGGAAGGTTTAACTGATCCCTGGAATTCTATCAGGAACGTGTAACTGATCCCTGGAATTCCATCAGGAAGGTGTAACTGATTCCGGGAATTCCAACAGAAAGGTTTAACTGATCCCCGGAATTCCATCATGAAGGTTTAACTGATCCCCGGAATTCCATCAGGGAGGTGTAACTGATCCCGGGAATTCCATCATGAAGGTGTAACGAAACCCCCAAATTCCATCAGGAAGGTGTAACTGATCACGGGAATTCCATCAGGAAGGTGTAACTGATACCCCCGAGTTCCATCAGGACGGTGTAACTGATCCCCGGAATTCCATCATGAAGGTTGAAATGATCCCTGGAATTCCATCAGGAAGGTTTAACAGATCCCTAGAATTCCATCAGGAATGTGTAACTGATCCCTGGAATTCCATCAGGAAGGTGTAATTGATCTGCCCGAATTCCATCAGGAAGGTGTAACTGATCCCCGGATTTCCATTATGAAGGTATAATTGATCCCAGGAATTCAATCAGGAAGGATTAACTGATCCCTGGAATTCCATCAGGAATGTGTAACTGATCCCTGGAATTCCATCAGGAAGGTGTAACTGATCCCTGGAATTCCATCAGGAAGGTGTAACTGATCCCGCCGAGTTCCATCAGGACAGTGTAACTGATCCCCGGAATTCCATCAGGAAGGTGTAACTGATCTGCCCTAATTCCATCAGGAAGGTGTAACTGATCCATGGAATTCCATCAGAAAGGTGTAGCTGAACCCTGGTATCCCTTCAGGAAGGTGTAACGGTTCCCCCCGAATTCCATCAGGAATGTGTAACTGATCCCCGGAATTCCATCAGGAAGGTGTAACGGATCCCCCCAAATTCCATCAGGAAGGTGTAACTGATCACGGGAATTCCATCAGGAAGGTGTAATTGATCTGCCCGAATTCCATCAGGAAGCTGAAACTGATCACGGGAATTCCATCAGGAAGGTGTAAAGGATCCCCCCAAATTCCATCAGGAAGGTGTAACTGATACCCCCGAGTTCCTTCAGGACGGAGTAACAGATCCCCGGAATTCCATCAGGAAGCTGTAACTGATCCCACGAATTCCATCAGGAAGGTGTAACAGATGCATGGAATTCCATCAGAAAGGTATAGCTGACCCTGGAATTCCATCAGGATGGTGTAACGGTTCCCCCCGAATTCCATCAGGAATGTGTAACTGATCCCCGGAATTCATCATGAAGGTTGAAATGATCCCTGGAATTCCATCAGGAAGGTTTAACAGATCCCTAGAATTCCATCAAGAATGTGTAACTGATCACTGGAATTCCATCAGGAAGCTGTAATTGATCTGCCCGAATTCCATCAGGAAGGTGTAACTGATCCCGGGAATTCCATCAGGAAGGTGTAACGGATCCCCCCATATTCCATCAGGAAGGTGTAACTGATATCCCCGAGTTCCATCAGGATGGTGTAACTGATCCCCGGAATTCCATCAGGAAGCTGTAACTGATCCTGAGAATTCCATCAGGAAGGTGTAACTGATCCATGGAATTCCATCAGAAAGGTGTAGCTGACCCTGGAATTCCATCAGGAAGGTGTAACTAATCTCTGGACTTCCATCAGGAATGTGTAACTGATCCCCGGAATTCCATCAGGAAGTTTTAACTGATTCCCGGAATTCCATCAGGAATCTGTAACTGATCCCCGGAATTCCATCATGAAGGTATAATTGATCCCTGGAATTCCATCAGGAATATGTAACTGATCCCTGGAATTCCATCAGGAAGGTGTAACTGATTCCGGGAATTCCATCAGAAAGGTTTAACTGATCGCCGGAATTCCATCATGAAGGTTTTACTGATCCCCGGAATTCCATCAGCGAGGTCTAACTGATCCCGGGAATTCCATCAGGAAGGTGTAACGGATCCCCCCAAATTCCATCCGGAAGGTGTAACTGATCACGGGAATTCCATCAGGACGGTGTAACTGATACCCCCGAGTTCCATCAGGACGGTATAACTGATCCCCGGAATTCCATCATGAAGGTATAATTGATCCCAGGAATTCCATCAGGAAGGTTTAACTGATCCCTGGAATTCCATCAGGAATGTGTAACTGATCCCTGGAATTCCATCAGGAAGGTGTAACTGATCTGCCCTAATTCCATCAGGAAGGTGTAACTGATCCATGGAATTCCATCAGACAGGTGTAGCTGAACCCTGGTATCCCTTCAGGAAGGTGTAATGGTTCCCTCCCGAATTCCATCAGGAAGGTGTAACTGATCCCTGGAATTCCATCAGGAAGGTGTAACTGATTCCGGGAATTCCATCAGAAAGGTTTAACTGATCCCCGGAATTCCATCATGAAGGTTTTACTGATCCCCGGAATTCCATCAGGGAGGTGTAACTGATCCCGGGAATTCCATCAGGACGGTGTAACTGATACCCCCGAGTTCCATCAGAACGGTATAACTGATCCCCGGAATTCCATCATGAAGGTATAATTGATCCCAGGAATTCCATCAGGAAGGTTTAACTGATCCCTGGAATTCCATCAGGAAGGTGTAACTGATCCATGGAATTCCATCAGACAGGTGTAGCTGAACCCTGGTATCCCTTCAGGAAGGTGTAACGGTTCCCCCCCGAATTCCATCAGGAATGTGTAACTGATCCCCGGAATTCCATCAGGAAGGTTTAACTGATCCCTGGAGTTCCATCAGGAATGTGTAACTGATCCCTGGAATTCCATCAGGAAGGTGTAACTGATTCCAGGAATTCCAGCAGAAAGGTTTAACTGATCCCCGGAATTCCATTATGAATGTTTAACTGATCCCCGGAATTCCATCAGGGAGGTGTAGCTGATCCCTAGAATTCCATCAGGAATGTGTAACTGATCCCTGGAATTCCATCAGGAAGGTTTAACAAATCCCTAGAATTCCATCAGGAATGTGTAACTGATCCCTGGAATTCCATCATGAAGGTTTAACTGATCCCCGGAATTCCATCAGGGAGGTGTAACTGATCCCTAGAATTCCATCAGGAATGTGTAACTGATCCCTGGAATTCCATCAGGAAGGTTTAACTGATCCCCCCGTATTCCATCAGGAAGGTCTAACAGATCTCCCCGAATTCCAACAGGAAGCTGTAAATGATCCCGGGATTTCCATCAGGAAGGTGTAACGGATCCCCCCAAATTCCATCAGGAAGGTGTAAATGATCACGGGAATTCCATCTGGAAGGTGTAACTGATATCCCCGAGTTCCATCAGGACGGTGTAACTGATCCCCGGAATTCCATCAGGAAGCTGTAACTGATCCCAAGAATTCCATCAGGAAGGTGTAACTGATCCATGGAATTCCATCAGAAAGGTGTAGCTGACTCTGGAATTCCATCAGGAAGGTGTAACTGATTCCGGGAATTCCATCAGAAAGGTTTAACTGATCCCCGGAATTTCATCATGAAGGTTTTACTGGTCCCCGTAATTCCATCAGGGAGGTGTAACTAATCCCGGATATTCCATCAGGAAGGTGTAACGGATCCCCACAAATTCCATCCGGAAGGTGTAACTGATCACGGGAATTCCATCAGGACTGTGTAACTGATACCCCCGAGTTCCATCAGGATGGTATAACTGATCCCCGGAATTCCATCATGAAGGTATAATTGATCGCAGGAATTCCATCAGGAAGGTTTAACTGATCCCTGGAATTCTATCAGGAACGTGTAACTGATCCCTGGAATTCCATCAGGAAGGTGTAACTGATTCCGGGAATTCCAACAGAAAGGTTTAACTGATCCCCGGAATTCCATCATGAAGGTTTAACTGATCCCCGGAATTCCATCAGGGAGGTGTAACTGATCCCGGGAATTCCATCAGGAAGGTGTAACGAAACCCCCAAATTCCATCAGGAAGGTGTAACTGATCACGGGAATTCCATCAGGAAGGTGTAACTGATACCCCCGAGTTCCATCAGGACGGTGTAACTGATCCCCGGAATTCCATCATGAAGGTTGAAATGATCCCTGGAATTCCATCAGGAAGGTTTAACAGATCCCTAGAATTCCATCAGGAATGTGTAACTGATCCCTGGAATTCCATCAGGAAGGTGTAATTGATCTGCCCGTATTCCATCAGGAAGGTGTAACTGATCCCCGGATTTCCATTATGAAGGTATAATTGATCCCAGGAATTCAATCAGGAAGGATTAACTGATCCCTGGAATTCCATCAGGAATGTGTAACTGATCCCTGGAATTCCATCAGGAAGGTGTAACTGATCCCTGGAATTCCATCAGGAAGGTGTAACTGATCCCGCCGAGTTCCATCAGGACAGTGTAACTGATCCCCGGAATTCCATCAGGAAGGTGTAACTGATCTGCCCTAATTCCATCAGGAAGGTGTAACTGATCCATGGAATTCCATCAGAAAGGTGTAGCTGAACCCTGGTATCCCTTCCGGAAGGTATAACGGTTCCACCCGAATTCCATCAGCAATGTGTAACTGATCCCCGGAATTCCATCAGGAAGGTGTAACGGATCCCCCCAAATTCCATCAGGAAGGTGTAACTGATCACGGGAATTGCATCAGGAAGGTGTAATTGATCTGCCCGAATTCCATCAGGAAGGTGAAACTGATCACGGGAATTCCATCAGGAAGGTGTAACGGATCCCCCCAAATTCCATCAGGAAGGTGTAACTGATACCCCCGAGTTCCATCAGGACGGAGTAACAGATCCCCGGAATTCCATCAGGAAGCTGTAACTGATCCCACGAATTCCATCAGGAAGGTGTAACAGATGCATGGAATTCCATCAGAAAGGTACAGCTGACCCTGCAATTCCATCAGGAAGGTGTAACGGTTCCCCCCGAATTCCATCAGGAATGTGTAACTGATCCCCGGAATTCATCATGAAGGTTGAAATGATCCCTGGAATTCCATCAGGAAGGTTTAACAGATCCCTAGAATTCCATCAAGAATGTGTAACTGATCACTGGAATTCCATCAGGAAGCTGTAATTGATCTGCCCGAATTCCATCAGGAAGGTGTAACTGATCCCGGGAATTCCATCAGGAAGGTGTAACGGATCCCCCCATATTCCATCAGGAAGGTGTAACTGATATCCCCGAGTTCCATCAGGATGGTGTAACTGATCCCCGGAATTCCATCAGGAAGCTGTAACTGATCCCAAGAATTCCATCAGGAAGGTGTAACTGATCCATGGAATTCCATCAGAAAGGTGTAGCTGACCTTGGAATTCCATCAGGAAGGTGTAACTGATCTCTGGAATTCCATCAGGAATGTGTAACTGATCCCCGGAATTCCATCAGGAAGTTTTAACTGATCCCCGGAATTCCATCATGAAGGTATAATTGATCCCTGGAATTCCATCAGGAATATGTAACTGATCCCTGGAATTCCATCAGGAAGGTGTAACTGATCCCCGGAATTCCATCATGAAGGTATAATTGATCCCAGGAATTCCATCAGGAAGGTTTAACTGATCCCTGGAATTCCATCAGGAATGTGTAACTGATCCCTGGAATTCCATCAGGAAGGTGTAACTGATCTGCCCTAATTCCATCAGGAAGGTGTAACTGATCCATGGAATTCCATCAGACAGGTGTAACTGATTCCAGGAATTCCAGCAGAAAGGTTTAACTGATCCCCGGAATTCCATTATGAATGTTTAACTGATCCCCGGAATTCCATCAGGGAGGTGTAGCTGATCCCTAGAATTCCATCAGGAATGTGTAACTGATCCCTGGAATTCCATCAGGAAGGTGTAACTGATTCCGGGAATATCATCAGAAAGGTTTAACTGATCCCCGGAATTCCATCATGAAGGTTTTACTGATCCCCGGAATTCCATCAGGGAGGTGTAACTGATCCCGGGAATTCCATCAGGACGGTGTAACTGATACCCCCGAGTTCCATCAGGACGGTATAACTGATCCCCGGAATTCCATCATGAAGGTGTAATTGATCCCAGGAATTCCATCAGGAAGGTTTAACTGATCCCTGGAATTCCATCAGGAAGGTGTAACTGATCCATGGAATTCCATCAGACAGGTGTAGCTGAACCCTGGTGTCCCTTTAATGAAGGTGTAACGGTTCCCCCCCGAATTCCATCAGGAATGTGTAACTGATCCCCGGAATTCCATCAGGAAGATTTAACTGATCCCTGGAATTCCATCAGGAATTTGTAACTGATCCCTGGAATTCCATCAGGAAGGTGTAACTGATTCCAGGAATTCCAGCAGAAAGGTTTAACTGATCCCCGGAATTCCATTATGAATTTTTAACTGATCCCCGGAATTCCATCAGGGAGGTGTAGCTGATCCCTAGAATTCCATCAGGAATGTGTAACTGATCCCTGGAATTCCATCAGGAAGGTTTAACAAATCCCTAGAATTCCATCAGGAATGTGTAACTGATCCCTGGAATTCCATCATGA